>NC_090347.1:25829498-26129498 GCF_035084215.1 Heptranchias perlo
TGCCAATATTCTGATGGGTTAGCATAAATAAATGTCATGTTCCAAAGCTTTAAATCGCAGAAAGCTCACATTTCCAATGCTCAAAATGTTGAAAACGATTTAGTGTATGCACAGTGATTCATCGCACATACATTTCTTGATCTATGTTTTCTAGCAGTTGTAGAATCAGGCACCAAGGTAATAGAATGGAAATGAGTTTCTTGGGAGCATCTGGAACATAATCAACAGCAATAAATAAACCAGCATTTAGCTCCCAGAACAAAAGCCCTTAAATTTTTCAGATAAGGAGGTAGATTACAGAACAATGTGAAGTGACTTAACATGTTAAGTTGTGGTAGTGACATCATGTGAAATTAACATATTGCAAGCATTCTTCAGGGTATAATTAGCAATGTGTAGGTGAGACTACGTCGCGCTGAATTTCATTTAGCTCTTCAATTATTAGCAAAAATAAAAGACTCCAGGAATTGAGAATCACTGGACCTTTATATCTGGGACCTGCTTTTGGACCTAGCGGGGGTGATTTTAGGAGGCAATTGCAGGTGCGTTGGGGGGCGGGCTCCGAAAATCACGGAAATCCCGTTCAGGTTCGGAAGCCGGCTCCAACCCGCCGACTTCCGAATATCCCAAGGATCCACCTGTGTGCGTGCGGGCAACCCAAAAACGGAAGTCCCTCCGGCAATTAAAGCCGGCGGGATGACAGTTGAAGAGTCAAATGTACCTCATTGGTACTTAAGGCACTTTACCTGTGACAGATGAAGGGATTAGAAAGATTTTTAACTTACCTGGGCAGCGTGCCCACCGCTTCTCATTCACACCTGGGGGGGTGGGGGGGGGGGGGGTGGTGGTGGAGAGGGGGTGGGGGGGGGGGGTGGGGGGTGGAGAGGGGGACGTCGGGGGGGGGGTGGGGGTGGAGAGGGGGACGTCGGGGGGGGGGGGGGGGGATGGAGAGGGGGACGCTCGGGGGGGGGTGGGGGGTGGGGATGGAGAGGGGGACGTCGGGGGGGGGGGGGTGGAGAGGGGGACGTCGGGGGGGGGGTCGGGGTGGAGAGGGGGACGTCGGGGGGGGGGGTGGGTGGGGGGTGGAGAGGGGGCCGTCGAACAAGAAACTAAACAAATTAAATGAAAAATCACGCAAGGAAGTGAAAACACTAAATGCAGCTACCTTTGAAACCTGCTCTGATGTCCAATGTCCCCCTCTCCACCCCCCACCCCCCCCCCTCCGACGTACCCCTCTCCACCCCCACCCCACCCCCGACGTCCCCCCTCTCCACCACCACCCCCCCCCCGACGTCCCCGTCTCCACCACCACCCCCCCCGACGTCCCCCTCTCCCCCCCCACCCCCCCCGACGTCCCCCTCTCCACCCCCACCCCCCCCCGACGTCCCCCTCTCCACCCCCACCCCCCCCGACGTCCCCCTCTCCACCCCCACCCCCCCCGACGTCCCCCTCTCCACCCCACCCCCCCCGACGTCCCCCTCTCCACCCCCCACCCCCCCGACGTCCCCCTCTCCACCCCCAACCCCCCCACCCGACGTCCCCCTCTCCACCCCCACCCCCCCCCGACGTCCCCCTCTCACCCCCACCCCCCCGACGTCCCCCACCGCCCCCGACGTCCCCCTCTCCACCACCACCCCCCCCCGACGTCCCCCTCTCCACCACCACCCCCCCCGACGTCCCCCTCTCCCCCGACGTCCCCCTCTCCCCCCCCCCCTCTCCCCCCCTCTCCCCCCCCCCCCCTCTCCCCCCTCTCCCCCCCCCCCGACGTCCCCTCTCCCCCCCCCCGACGTCCCCCCTCTCCCCCCCCCTCTCTCCCCCCCCCCTCAACGTCCCCTCTCTCCCCCCCCCCCCCGACGTCCCCCTCTCTCCCCCCCCCCCCCCGACGTCCCCCCTCTCCCCCCCCCCCACACCCGACGTCCCCCTCCTCCCCCCCCACCTCCCCGACGTCCCCCTCTCCCCCCCCACCTCCCCGACGTCCCCCTCTCCCCCCCCCACCTCCCCGACGTCCCCCTCTCCCCCCCCACCTCCCCGACGTCCCCCTCTCCCCCCCCACCCCCCCCCCGACGTCCCCTTCTCCACCCACACCCCCCACCGACGTCCCCCTCTCCACCCCCACCCCCCCCCCGACGTCCCTTCTCCCCCACACCCCCACCGACGTCCCCTCTCCCCCCCCCCCCCACCCCCGACGTCCCCCTTCTCACCCCCATCACCCCCGACGTCCCCCTCTCCACCCCCCCCGAACTCCCCTCTCCACCCCCCCCCCCCGGCGTCCCCCTCTCCGCCCCCCCCCCCCCCAGCGTCCCCCTCCCATCCCCCTCTCCCCCCACACCCCCCCCCGGCATCCCCCATCTTACCGTCCACGTCTTCCGATCTATGCCGGGTGACGTCTGGCTCTCTCTCATTCTCGCGCCCCCCCCCCCGCCTCGTGTTGCAGCTCTTGTAGGCACCAGGCTGCCTCCAGTACCTTCCCCCAAGTGACCATTATTCAAACACAAATCTTTATAGTACTCTTCTATTGTTGGGGTGGGGGGGGGCATCAGCCTACCCGAATCCTGCTCTCATCCAACATCCGCTCACATGTAGAGGTAGCTGGATAATGGTCAGGAGCAGGAATCCTGGCTCATTTCCCCCTCTCTAGCACAGGGTACTACTGTTAATTTTCGTAATATACCATGGTACTGCCTGAGATGAGTAAACTCAGCATAAACTAGAGTTCAAACATGGCACTTTCCTCTTCTGTAAGGCTCAATTGCTCATGAGAGGAACTTGCTGAGCCATCAAGAAAGCAGATAATGTGTTTTCAAAGATAAACGAACAAATGTAATGCATTAAGCCAACACATATCCGCAAACACATATTTTCCATTGAGAGGATATTAGCCTTATTCACAGCTCATTGATGCTCTACTTCAGCTGTTCTCGATGCCTAGGTGTCTTTCTTAAATATAGTAAAATTGCCTTTTAAATTTTATTTGCAACAAGAGATTCTTTTTCCAATTCAATCTCTTCAAGCAACACACATCATTTGGACAAGAAGGCAGTTGACCAGGCCTGCTAAAAGTCACTGTGAAGTAGGATCAAGGAGGTGTAAAGCAGCATCTTAAATGATTTCCTTTTATGTTGGCTCCTGACCTTTCACTTGGTGATCTTCCCCTTCGCCTATCCACCAAGCACAGCACTACATCTGAGATTAGAAACTCAGCAGCAAAGGGGATTGAATCTGTGATTCTCCTTGCAGTAGAGCTATATGGTGATCAAATACAGTGTGCCACTGTGCCATTCAGGAAATTATTTTTATTTAGTACTGAAAATAAAGAAAAGATTATTGAGGGAAAGCACCTCAATCTATATGGCAATGTTTAGTTAATTCAAACAGAGTTTCAAATGAGTTTAAACATTGGAAACTAGATACAGGGATGAAGAATAAAATTAGTTTCAAAACACTGCAAATCCATGGGCAGGTGTCCACAGTGAAATAACTCAATATCAGGAAAAATAATTGGGTTGGAAATTGCTTTTATACAGGGCTCATTGTTATTAATGACATTATCGAAGAGCAAATTCCATCAACCATGTATGCGCAGTCAAACGCGGAAATCCAGAACTTGTTCTTCCTGGTTCACCAGTGATCTGTCAGCTTCATGTTAAAGGGACCTCGCAGCTACAATCAATGGACCAGCGCCAACTTGCTGCACTTGCCAGCTGGAAACAAATTAATCTTGCCACAAAACATATAAGCTGAGTTTTTTAGGTCTAAACTTAAGTTTCAACAGTGTCGTAAGTATTAATGACAGCCAAACAACTTCTCTGGCACTAAAAATTAATTTTTTAAAATGTGATTTTTTTTTTAAAAATCGTTTTGGACATTTAAAAAAAATTACTTTTTATTTCTGTCTTTTATCTGAGTCTTTCAATTTACTTAATTATGCTATCTCGATCTCATTTTATTGTATATTTACTAACCTTGTCTGACACTTCCTGGTTGTTAAGCTGCACAGTTTGTGAATGAACTGCACTTCCTGGTTCTCACAGCATGGCTTGCTTCAAGCCGATTGATTGAGGGGCCTTAGAGATCCTTTCACTACTCACACAGCCCGGGAAAGAACACTGAAGTTTTTTTGAACTCTCAGTTCAATTAAATTGCTGCCAAAAAGAACGCAGTAACTTAGTGGGCGACTTTAAATCTAATGAGTGACGACCACTGCTGGTTTGGCACTCAGAGCAATTTCCAGCTCAGTATGAAGTACAAAAACTTCTAAGCTCAACACAGATCTATAAATATTCCTAAAGCAAAATTATGTTCCAAATTCGTGTGTTAAAACAGATATCTTCCTGGATGGCAACACTGCTTAAAGGAAAGGCATATTTCTTGTGAAGCTTATACAAATGCTGATCTCTAGCTACATTCTGCTTGAATTCACATTGTCATTTTCTGTTCTGCATATCACAGAAACTGCTGGGGCCAAGGGCATTGCTGCAAGCATATTTGCAAGATCAAGAAATGGGATCCTGTTTTACATTTATATATTTATCCATCACTTTAAGATTTTTTAAAAGTCCATTAACACATCCTCACAAGAATCGAAGAAATAGCAATTATTGTATTTAATAAAACATGCAAGATAATTCTTCAGGAAGCATGGATTTTTCACCACATAATGTATATGATATAGCAACTATTCCATAACTGCATAAAAAAGCTCAGATCCAGGAACTAAATAACAGAGACACCCTACAATAGAAAGCCTATTATGATGACACGGTGTAACAGTTGGAGAAAATGAAAAAGAAAATTTCTATTTTTTTAATTGATAGTTTCCAATCTATTTTTGGGGGATTTCTTAGTCAGTTGACAGTTCTATAAATGTTGAAAATAATCCATTGCCCTTTCCTCCTGGACAAGCACAAATTGTCTCAGCAATATAATACTATGACGTGTTATGCTATTATACTTTACATGCACAAAGTAATGAGATAAATGATTCTCAGTTCTCAATGCTGGTGCTTAATGTGATACCTCTTTTAACAGCATTAGTGAAGCAGCAAGATTATTATATGTCATTGCTTTTAATAGCATGAGAAAACAAAAATGTTATTATTAATGGTTGAATGGTGTATGTTCATATTTTGAAATATAGAGGAATACTTTCAATTAGCTACAAATAATAGGTTTGAGGTAAAACACTGTAATTTGTTTTCGGGTGTAGTGTATATGTTTAGCCAGTAAGATGCAATGTACTAATGAGTTCATACTACCTCTGAAACAGTAACAAAGCAATGTATGACTTTTTTTGCCTGTATTTTTCAGTAGGAAATATTGAGACATCAGGTATATATTGTGACTATATATTCATCAGTGAAATCAATTTTTTAAATATCCTTGGATGCATGGATTTCTACCAATAATCTGAATTTTATTGTTTTTAAAATGCTACTGTAGCAGATTTTCTCTTTTCCTTAGATGCCATTTCAACGATCATCTACTGTCCATAGGAGCTACAGATAAGAAATATCAAATTTTGTCCCTTTTATTCAGATCCTGTCTCATCCAACTATTAACTTTAAGGAGATTAGCAGTAGGTGCCAATGTTTGCACAAAGCTCAACTCTGAAAACAGGTTATTTGTAATTTAACCTGTTGGCACTAAAATTACATTTTGAATTAATCTGTTTCTGAGGTATTTCATGTTTCTTTGTGAGACAGAACTCTGGTGCGTTCACAGCTTTGAGCTTCAGCTTAGATTGATTCTGAAAATTTACTCAGATGAAATAAATAAGTCAGCTGACTGCACTGAAGCTACACCAACACTAATTTTTTTGAGAGAATGACTCAGATCTTTTAGTTTAAAAACAGATAAAATGTGCACTCACACTCAGCTGTGGCCAATAACTTGCCAAGCAAACTGCCCACTTCACAAATTATACAATTAAATCTCTAAAAGTAACTAAGATTAAGGCTGTTCAACATGGTTGAAATAATACGTAGAGTATGATTGTGTATTAGTTTTAGGGTCAAATACTATGGTTATTCTTCAGTATATGGGCCGCATTGTTCCATCTGGATGGCATTGGGCTCCCTTGCATATTATACATGCACTAGTTCATGGAATGCTGTTTGCATCATTCTGTATATTCATGTCTTTGCTTATGTTCGTTATATGGTTAAGACTCACTGCAGCTGCTAGTAAGGAAAACACGAGATTGACGAATATCACCACGCTGTGCTCCTTTCAAAACCTACACCTCACATATATCCATACAACACTGGCAGAGGGAGGTGGGGGGAATTCCAAAGCATGGGGTCTAGACGTCTCAAGGCACATTTGCCAATGGTGGGGTGAAGGGGGTGATGTACAAGAGGCCAGAGTAAGAGAAACAAATTGTTCACTTTAGCGTAAGAAAATTTTGTTTGTTTTTTAGTTATATATGAATTAAATAATGAGAGTTATAATTTCATCACCCATATATGTCAAGCTTCTCTATATTAAGAATTAACTTATCAACTGTAATGTCATTCAAGTGACTGTGAGCTGACATAAGAGGGGCAATTTTAACCCTGCCCACCTGACGGAAACCCGGCTTCTGACTTCCCGCACCAATCCCACAGGCTACGATTTTAACCTGGCCTTCTGAGTAGGCTAGAAGGAAACCCATCAGAAACCAGTGGGGTCCCTCTTTAAGTATGCAGATTGGGTTCTTATAATGTCATTGGGGCCAGATTGCTATTTTAACCATAGGCCGGAGCAGGGAATCTGTTGTGGCTTTCTCGCCAGATCCACCTATTGGGAAGAAGAGTCAGGTTCAGAAGTGGCTGAAAAAAGCAAGTGTGTCTCTGTGGAGTCAGGAGGAGCCCTCCCGAAACCCCTTTCCCCACGATTTACCTGCCGTTCAATATTGTGCTCCCACCCGTTGGCTAGCTGCTGCTTCCTGCCAGTTTTGGCCAGGAAACTGACTGAAGACTGCAGATGAGGCCCGGGAATTAAAAAGATGGTTTGCTGCCTGCGTTGGCCCCCACCCAGAGATAAAATCAGGGCTAAAGAGTCAAATTAGCAGAGAGCTAACATCATTAACAAGCTCTTAATGAACATTTATATTTTTTTGTCCTCCTACTCTCCTTACACAAATTTCATACTATACCTTAGCAGTAATAATGGCAGTGAAGTCCGTCACCATTTTGTCTCACATCTATTTTTTATTACCAATCACACCTAAAGCAAAACATACACCTGAGTGAATAGTTAAAAAACTGAACTAATTCATGATTAGCCAGGATGTTGAAACAAATCTACAGTAATACCGCCTGAAATAGAAAACTATCTGGAGAAATATGTAGCAATCAATTTTTGAGGAAAAAAAAGTGCTACATTTAAAACAGAAGGACATTTTGGGAGAGCAGGGTGAAGGGACATGGGTTCAAGCCCAGCCCAAACCAATGGTTTGAAAGTTTCTTCTTTGCAAACTTTGAAAGTTGACTATGAAAACGATGCTTTGGCAAGCTTAAATCACTTTTTTTTGTATTCATTCATGGGATGTGAGCATTGCTGTCAAGGCCAGCATTTATTGCCCATCCCTAATTGCACTTGAGAAGGTGGTAGTGAACATCCCCACTTCCGACCTTATGATGGAGGGAAGGTCATTGAAGCAGCTGAAGATGGTTGGGCCTAGGACACTGCCCTGAGGATCTCCTGCAGCAATGTCCTGGGGCTGAGATGATTGGCCTCCAACAAACACAACCATCTTCCTAGTGCAAAGCCAACCCTTAAATCAGCAAAATTGACATTAAACTGGCACTCTCACAGAAAGAGAGACCACAGTGAAAGCTGTTGTGGGAAATGGAAACTGGAGTTCTTGTGTGTTTTAGCACTTGATGCTGATACTGGATGCCAATATTGGAAAGTATATTCAATTCTCCAGCATCACTTACTTGCAAAGGGTCATTTGCACAATGGGTAACATCACACTGGTGCATCCACATTGACATTCCATGTTTTGGAGGAATTTTGATCACCTGGTCTGTGTGGCTGATTGTACACAATGACTCACTATTGAAAATCTACTTAGCAGAATGAGCTCACTGACATTAAAATGTGCATTGGTTTACAGGGTACTGTGTTAGCTCAGGCTTTTATATTATACCACTCCAACATCATCAATTTTACACTCTTTCTTAATTCCCTTCTGGCCACAGATCAGAGTGAACTAACAGATTAGCATTTTTTTGCTAAGGAGCTTGGAACCCAATTAGTATATTACAGTGTCAGTTTAACAGACCAATCAAGAGAAGTTGTTTTGGTCTGCTAAGCAGGTCACCTATAATATTGATTTCCAATTCTGCACACCCAGCCTGGTCATTACTTCAGGCTCTGACTCCTTTGTGTCACCTTTCCACTCTTCTGGACACTATCTTTCATTTACAAAGCATAAAAAATTCCATGGAACTACTTGAAGAGGAGCAGGGCTGGTCCTCTGGTGTCTTGCCAACATTCCTCCCCCTACCAGAAACAAATTGACCAGTGATTTACCTCATTTGCTGCCTGTGGGACCTTACCATACTGTATTTGCCGACAGAATAATAATCATTGGCTGTGAAACACATATGAACATTCTCAGTATGTGAAAGGCACTTTATAAATGTATGTTCTTTCTTTATACTACCTGCATATATGCACACATATTTAATCATCAGTTCTCTCAATGACACATCAATGAACAAACAACCATTTACAAAAAAAAATATTCGATTACTAATAATCTATTAATTATAGTGAAGTGGAAATTGACCCACTTGTCACACATCTCCCCACCCACAACTATTTGGGGTATCTGGATCATTATTTTAAATGTATATGGTGAGTTACATTGTTGAAATTAGGGCATTGAATGTGTTCCTCAGCAAAAAGGCCCTGCAGATTAATTATTTTACAAGCACAAGTAGTCACCGGCAGAAAATATATTGTTACCTTCCTTCTTCATGTAACATCTGATAATATCACTGCCAAACCTTTCTTGAATATTTTATGAATGAGAATTTTTTTTAAAATACAATGATCAAATGCAGAATCCTAGATAGCAATGAGATGAGATTTTCCAACATAGAGGGGAAGGGTTCCTTCGTACACTGTTCTTTTTAAATGGATTTACTAATTTTGTATCCAACAGTGCCCAGAGGACATTTTTCTCCAACGTGTCAAAAGTTCTTCTTTTTTATACCATTTGAGTAGAAGAGACTTGGATGACAACTTTTATTTGAATTACTGAGAAGCACAGTACGAAGGATGTCGAGCAGGATTTTGCGCTTCTGTGCTCTTCAGGTAGTTTCCAATAATTTCCCATCCATTTATTTCAAAGGAAGAAAAATTGCAGACAGGCAATGCAGAAGCAAAAAAACTTTAACAGCTGTAGCAGACAGAAACTATAAATGATTAGGCAATACTTTGTTGGAGTTTTAGCTTCTTGTTTTTACTGTTTATTGGCTGCTTACTTTACTTTTATGTCTTTCCATGTCAGGTTAGTGGTATATTTTGTTCGCTTTAATTGGGCCATTGATCTATTTAAAAATCTTGCCTTGCCCACTCCTTTTTAGGCTTAGTCTACAACATTTTCACTGAAATAGCTTTGAGAAGAATATTGGTTTGTGTGCTGGATTCAGCTTTTAATCTCAATTCTCTTAATAGGCATCAAGACAATAAATACACGGTGAAAAATGACAATGGATGTGTGTCCCAGTTGTAGTACCTTTGTTGGACTAATTAAAACAAGCTCCTTTGTCACCAACGCACTTTCCCTCCTGATAACAAATATCAGTTCCTAATTGGTAAATTATACTCCGATCATAGCAGAAGTTAATATATAATTTGTTTAATTCTAATTGTTATCCGCTCCCAGCAATTGTTGCTTTTACCCAGTATGTAATGCAGTTAGTGTTGGTTAGTTAAGCTCTCCCACACCCCTCCACTGTAAATCTTGTATAGTTACACTTTCCTTGAATAAATTGGATGACTATCTCAGGTGTTACATACCTTTTACATTCCACATATCTACTGATGCCTATAAGCAGTTTACAAGGATCACCCTCTCCTACAATAATTGACATAGTCTAATCTATGGTATTTTCCAGCTGTGACTACAGCTTCTGGTGCTTTCAGTAAGAGTGATCCTTCATCATGGGTCCAGGCAGCTCAAAATGCTTCAGCATACACAGCTGTACCCCTGCTTCAAAAGCAGCTGGTGGGAGCTCAGCCCAGGGATCGACGTCCGTTTTGATTTGTTGGATGCTCTGCACTGGATGTTCGTGCTAGCTGGAATAATATGATTACCAGGGCCCAAAAGGCTCAGAACAGATGGTTTGCCTCAGGGGCACCATATCCTGCAGTCTCAAAAAAACCTCAGATGGATGAGTATGTATTTGTTTTTTTTTAATTGGTTCTAAAAGATTACAAAATTTGTACATGAACTTGGTGCAGGAACTGTACACGGTAAATCTAAGGGGTAGTGTCAAAATTTATATTCTTGTGACTACAACAACAACTTGCATTTATACATCAACTTTAAATTAGTAAAATGTCCCAAAGTGCTTCACTGGAGCAAAAAAGATTAAATGACAGAGCAGTCTCTTTCTGTCATAGTCACAAGCTTAGTTTAGTGTTGGATTCACTCAGAAATTAGCATGTATATTTGAACAGAAGTTAGGCTTGTCCGTACAAAAAAAGTGATTTTTATTGAAGTGTTTATTGACTGCATTGTATATACCTTATGCCCAGAAAGCAATCAACTCCAAAAGCAAATTTCAAATCTGCAACTCTCATCACACAATAGAACGCTAGATCTTTGATATAAGTAATAATATTGAACCATAAATATGACATTCCTGGATGAAGAATGCAGTTCAGTCTCGCACTGGATGAGTCTTGAGTTTTGTGATGTTGAGGACAAGACTCAGCTAGCAGTGTTCGTATGTACTGTGTCTGATGACGACACTGTGAGGGACTAGCTGCCTGATAATAATGTTACTGAAAGATCAAACTCAAGATGCGGAAATAAAGGAGGCCCTGATGTCTGTTATTACGTAAGCCAAGGTACCATTACAGAAACTTGCTGCTATTGCTATGGATGGAGAAGCAGCAAGATTAGTAAGAGGGGTAATAACAGATTTGCCAAATTCTGGGCATTTTATCATTCATTAGTGGTTACAAAGAATCTGAATTTGAACTACATCATGAAGATTGCTGTGAAAATTATGAACTATATTCAAACCCACACATATTGATCACAGCCACTTCAAGTCTGATAGAAGAACTCAATGATGAAAATCTCCCTTCAGACCTTGGGTTTCATGCTGCAGTGCACTAACTCTGGAGGAAAAAGGATTGCTCATTATTTTGAAATGCATAAGCCTATGAAAGTATTATGGAAGAAAAGTGCAAACTATACCCTGAACTGATAGATCCTCCATGGGTTTTGTATTTGCACTATCGAGCAGACATGTTGCTGCATTGGGACAAATTAAATCTGGAAATGCAAGGAAAGATGAAGTTGTTATCTGAACTTATGCAAAATGCATTTTCCTTTATAAACAAGCTAACGCTATTCAAACTCAGTTGCAGAGAGATGAACTTAACTGACACATAACCCATCCATGGTTACAGTTCAGTAATTTGATTTAGGGTAGAGGATCCACAGAGCTATGAGGATTACCCTTACCCTTCTCCTAAGTTTGCAAGGTAGCAGTATAGTTCCATTCAACAGTTTAAAGATTTGGAGTCAAAAATGTCTCCGGTTCGATTTTCCCTCAATAATCCTGCTGAGGTACATTGCTTAATGACCCCATTGGTTACCAATGGTGCACTTTGTCAGGTGGAAATGATTGAACTCCATAAAGAAGACAGCTTGAAGCCAATTCTAAAAGAAGGAAAACTTAAATTTTGGGTTAATATGCTACAAGAGCAGTCTACAAACATCAGGACCTCTGCACCTCATTTTTTTCTGTATTCAGTTTTATCCGTGTGTGCAAATCTCCTTTTTTCTGCTCTTGGGCATGTTAAATCAAAGAATAGATTTGATCTGACTGACACCTTTCAGAGTTGCTACCCTCATGCACAGTTGAATATAACCCAGAGTTCAAGGAATAGTGAAGGACAAAACATGTCCAAAGTTTCATTCGTGTGCCTGATTATAGTTTGTGCAATGCATATTTTTTATTGTAACCCATGAGAATTTCTCAGAACATTCTAGTATTACTACTAGTTGTGATGTTGTTTTATCACTTAACTGAAATGATACAATTTTTTCTTCTTGTCAATGCTTATTGTTGCCAGCAACATTGCAATTTTTGGGAACATTTGATAATTGCATTTTTTGTTGCCAACTCTACTCAAGAAAACATGTGTCATAGGTTACATTGAAAATATCTATGTACTATATATATGTAAAAGTATTTTAACTTACCATAATAAAGTGTCGTGAGCTCAGAAAGGTTGCCCATCTATGCTCAAATTGTGACTTGTAGATTTATTCCCCCCTGATGAGCAGGAAAGATGTAGATCAGACTCCCATCAGAAGTAGTTTAAGTTATCTTGACTAGCTTTGAAAATTAACTTGAGGGATTCCACCAATTTCTCAAGGGTTTTTTCAGTGAGCAGCTGAGCATGTGCGAGTGTTGAGTTGAACAGGACCAGATTCAGCTATAATTCTCTCATTAAGGCATGATTATGAATTATGGCTACTTGGACTCTATTGTCATGACCCAGCAAGCAGTCAATTCCTTCAGAAGTGGGGAAAAGAGGACAGGAAACTAATAAGAAAAAAAGAGCTGGAAGAATTTCTTGATAGTTAGCATGATAACCTTCACTTCCCTATCAACACATATGATCAAACATTCTACGCAACACTATGGCTCCAGACCTGTTTGGGTCAGATGTAAATCACTTGAGCACTCCAGCCAGTTTGGGCTGAATAATACTGAATGTTAGATCAATATTCCAAGATTTGTTTTTTTGCTTCATTGAGGGTCAGAGAGAAATTTAGTTGATCTGTGATATTTCACCTCCCTCAGGAGTTTAATTAAGATTGGGAGAACTCAAGAAGAAACACTTTTCATGGCTCAGTGGAAGGAAAGGACTTTGCAATCAAAATGACTTTTATTGTTCCATAATCTATCATAATAAGTACAGTATAGGAGGAGGCCATTCGGCCCATCGTGCTGTTCCCACAATTTGAATGAGCTATCCAATTAGTCCCATTCCCCTGCTCCTTCCCCATAGCCCTGTAATTTTTTTCCCTTCAAGTATTTATCCAATTCCCTTTTGAAAGTTACTATTGAATCTGTTTCCACCACCCTTTCAGGCAGTGCATTCCAGATCATAACAACTCACTGCGTAAAAAAAAAAGTTTCCTCATGTCGACTCTGACTCTTTAGCCGATCACCTTAAATCTGGGTTGTCTGGTTACGGACCTTTCTGCCACTGGAAACAGTTTCTCCTTATTTACTCTATCAAATCTCCTCCTTAGAACTGAGAAGGTTAAGGGAACAACCCCAGCTTCTCCAGTCTCTCCACGTAACTGAAGTCCCTCATCCCTGGTACCATTCTAGTAGATCTCTTCTGCACCCTCTCCAATGCCTTGGCATCCTTCCTAAAGTGTGGTGCCCAGAATTGAACACAATACTCCAGCTGAGGCCTATCCAGTGTTTTATAAAGGTTCAGCATATCTTCCTTGCTTTTGTACTCTATGCCTCTACTAATAAAGCCTGGGATCCCATATGCTTTTTTAACAGCCTTCTCAACTTGTCCTGCCACCTTCAAAGATTTGTGTACATACACCCCCAGGTCTCTCTATTCCTGCACCCCCTTTAAAATTGTACCATTTAGTTTATATTGCCTCTCCTCATTCTTCCTATCAAATTGCATCACTTTGCACTTCTCTGCATTAAATTTCATCTGCCATGTGTCTGGCCATTTCACCAGTCTATGTCCTCCTGAAGTCCGTTACTATTTCTACATTGTTTACTACATTTCCGAGTTTTGCGTCATCTGCAAACTTTGAAATTATACCCTCTATACCCAAGTCCAGGTCATTAATATATATATCAAAAAGATCAGTGGTCCTAAGAGGAACACTGAGGAACACCACTGTATACTTCCCTCCAGTCTGAAAAACAACCGTTCACCACTACTCTCTAATTTCTGTCCACTAATGTATAATATAATATGTCCTACCACTATAATTATATTTTCCATCTCAGCAATTCTCAGGGAAAATGACTAAATGATAATATTGCAATATTCACATTGTACTGATCAATCTACTTTAAAAACATGCTGTCATAGTTATTATGTCAGCATGTTATCATTAAATATCTATCTACATATATAGATATATCTATGTATGTGGAGTTGCAACATTCTAATGCTATTATGCTAGTAGATGTGCCATCAGAATAACATTATGTGACTCATTAAGGTACGTGGCAACCCACCAAACGTTACGTGACCAATCAACTGATCTGAAACTGCATCTGTGAAATCTTGTCGCCATAGCAAACGTAAAATTGTAAAACAACAAATATGTTGCTATAGGTGGATAAAGATAAATTCACGTATTCTCATAAAATTCTGAGAAAATAAAATCTAAGCAAGTGGGGGGAAAAAAAACTCAGATATTAAACTATATTACCTGTGAAGGTAAAGTTTACATAGCCAGGGAGTAAGGAGAGCTAAAACAGCAGACCACCCACTTGACAGCTGTCATGCACCCTTGGGACAGACTTCATGAAAGAAAACAAAGAGGCATAAAAGCATTCTGAAGTTCCTCAGCTACATTTTGATGTGATTTGAGAGAATGAGCAAAATTTCATGGCAATTGGCAGTGGCTGGAAGAAAAATTCTTGTACTGTGGCACGATCGATGGTGCAATGTAACAGGCGAATAGCACCGTGACCACTGCCAAGAAAGAACAGCTGCAATCCTTTAACGAATGTGGACAGCAAACCTAATTTAACACCGTCCACTGAACAGAATAGAGATTTGTGGAACCCCACCAGTGAGCAGAAATTCAAGGAGAATTCAATCCTCAACACCTTGAACTGAGCAAATTTTTATATTTTTATAAAACCAACAAAACCATCCTTCACTCCACTGAGCGTAAATATATTACTGCACCCCCACCCCCCGGCCCTTGCAGGACTGGATCCAAACCTAATGAACAGAAATATAGGACTGAAAAACAACCTTCCATCCTTCTGACTGAAGAAAAATACGGGAATGGGGGCCAATCTCCCCCCTTCCCCTATCGCCACTGAGCCGAAATACAGGACTTAAGAAACCCATCCAGAGCAGGAATACAAGACAGGAGAAACAGCCCTCAACCCCACCCCAACTGAGCAGAATGTCCAATATTTTGACCAGAACACCATTCCCTTTCACCATGCAGAAATGCCGATATAGTAGCAAACACACACGCTGAATCTTACTCTCCCAGTCCCCGGCAATTGTGGACCAAAAGTCCACATCCAAACTTCATTCTCTCTCCCCCCACCCCGCCTCGTTCAGAAATTCCAAGGTTGGAGTGAACCCACCCCCATAACCCAGCAGGAATTCCAGCATAGGACCACATACCCAAAATGAACCTAACCCGCCCCCTGAGCAGAATGCACATAATCAGATCACCAGCCCAAATATTGGGATTGAACCTCAACCACCCCATACTGCAGCCCCCACAAACTAACACACACAATCCTCCCCCTCCCCCAGCAATGAACCCTCACCCCCACAGAGCAAATACATTATTACCATACCCCAACCCCATATTGGATTTTTCACCCACAAAGTGGAGATATTGTGATACCTTCCCTGCACTTGGCACGCCTCCCCGCATCCCCGCCACCCACCCCCCGCAAATGAGCACAGATATACGCCGAACACTGAGCAGAAATATGGTGATTCCCTACCAGCCTCCACTTAGAGTCAACCCCAATTAGGCCAGCTACAGCCCCCATCCCACACTAACCATCAATATGGTGATCAGTGCAGCCCCATGTCACCTGAGCACATCTCCCTAACTCCCAACACCAACCAACTGAACAACCCCTGTAAATCAGGGGTTAGAACACCTTGAGCACTGTAAATTTAAAACCTACTGGACCTTTGGACAATACACCTGGATTAAGGAAAGAGTTAATGTTGCCCCTTTGATACATTTGAACAGAACCAATTTAAATCAAAATGCAGTGAAAGGCTTCCAGAGGTTCCTTTGGTTTGCAAGACATGATTGATGAGAAAGAAAGGGAGTACCATGGGAGACGAAGGAATCACATTCCACAGAACTGATAACATACAAAGTAGCTAAAAACCTACAGAAGCAGCCATTGTGAAGCCACGCAAAACCATGAAAAAGAGACAGGTCACCATGACAACGCTGACAATAGCAGGGCCTGCCACATTCCATAGGATCTGGAAAACACATGAGGCCAATGCACCTGGTCTTAAATGAGGCAACTGTCAATCATTAAGGCCAAGTCATGGTCGAAGTCTAACAACAGTGGGTGATTTTTTAAAAAATTCGTTCATGGGATGTGGGTGTCGCTGGCAAGGCCAGCTTTTATTGCCCATCCCTAATTGCCCTTGAGAAGGTGGTGGTGAGCCGCCTTCTTGAACCGCTGCAGTCCGTGTGGTGACGGTTCTCCCACAGTGCTGTTAGGAAGGGAGTTCCAGGATTTTGACCCAAGGTAGGATAAACTAGCATGGGGGGTGGGGGTGTAGGAATGCCTACTTTTCCAGAGATTCTTGAACCTGGGCGAAGTCCACGCAAAGAAAGTCCAACTCAAGGTAGTTTCGTTAATCAAAAGTGATTATTTAATGAATTGGACACAATAACACTACCTTGATTCATCGGCGCCCTAAAGTGCAAAAACAATATGAAAAGAAGACATCAGGTCAGAATTGGCACTGCAGTCAGGTGGAAGCCTAACGATACTGACCTAGAGGGAGGATGTCCACCAACAACAACGAAGGAAAAGACTTCAAGAGCGGAGAGCTGATCACCCTTCATGCCCTGAAGTAGAAATCGTTGGTTTTAAGGTTATATGTGTTACTTGATTTGCTTGCATGAACTTTTTAAAGTGTGAACTTTTTAAATCATTAAATAATCACTTTTGATTAACGAAACTACCTTGAGTTGGACTTTCTTTGCATGGACTTCGCCCAGGTTCAAGAATCTCTGGATAAGCAGGCATTCCTACACCCCCACCCCCCATGCTAGTTTATCCTACCTTGTAGCAGGGAAATTTTATAAGCACTTGCAATTCTGCAAACTTCCCAAAACCAACAGCAATCAACATTCAATTGACCTCAGCATTTACAGCAATTAGAATTTTGATCTTATAGGAATGGACCAGTTTAAACACAGCTGCAGCTCAGTAACAAAATAATACATTGAGCATTACATGATATAAAGCTCCTATAGCTACAAGGCAGCACAACATCTGATTTATCATGAGCAACACCGCGGGATATATGCTAGCTTAGTAACCAAAATGTATGATGTCACGTGTTGAAAACCATAGTTGGGGAAAGTACTGCATTATTGACCATAGAAATATCTTGTGCAGTTTCTTCAGTCAGAAGAAGAAACTTTGGATAGAATAAACCACAGTACGCTGTTCAACAATCTGAAGAGGGTCGATTTTGCAATGGTGGCGGGTTGGTAGCCGGGGGTGAAGGTGTGTGTGGCAAACCCACATAAATAAACCTTACCGTTTCCAACGTGATCGCATGGTGATTGCTGATGATTAACGTGCTCTCCGGGTTTCGTGCCCGGCAGTCAGCCTGATTGACAGGCTGGCTGCCGTCAGGAGCTGCAATATGAGTGGGGGGGGGGGGGGTGAGAAGGAGAGAGAGTGAGACTTCATCCGGCGCTGGAACGGAAGATTGGGGGGTGGGGGTGAAGAGTGGAAGATCGGGGGACGGGAGAGGGGAAGATCAGGGTGAAGAGGGGGACATTGGGAGGATATCAAGGGGGTGAAGAGGGGGACATCGGGAGGACATCAGGGGGGTGAAGAGGGGGACATCAGTGGTGGGGGGGTGAAGTGGGGGAGATTGGAGAGGGAGACATCGGACATCAGAGCAGGGTGGAAAGGTAGGTTCATTTTATGTTTTAACTTCCTTCTATGGTTTTTGATGTAATTTATTTCATTTCTTTTTCCCTGATCTGGCCCTTCACGCCTGGTTTCAGCAGGTGTGAATAAGAAGCAATGGGCAAGCCGACCAGGTAAGTTTAAAAAATCGTTACAATCACTTAAGGCACTTTACTTGTGACAGTTTAAGTACCTCAATGAGGTACTTTTGGCTCTTTAACTGTCATCCCACTGGCTTTAATTGCCGGCAGGACTTCCTGTTTCAGGTTGCCCGCGCGCACACAGGTGGGTCCCTGGGAAACTCGGAAGTTGGCGGGTTGGAGCCGGCTTCCGAACCCGAATGGGATTTCCGTGATTTTCGGAGCACCCTCGCCCCTCGCCCCCAACGCACCCGCAATTTCCCTGTAAAATTGAGCCCAGGGAGTTTGTTTTTTTTCTGACAGGGCCATTTGTTCCCAGTCAGATGAAAGACATAAAGGAACCACATTTGATAATATATTGAAATTGGAGTCCCTCAGGGCCTGTCTTTGACCATTGCAATCACTTTGTTATGTTAGTGACTTTCATACTCCAACAACTTTTATATACTTCTGAACATAGAATGTACAGCACGGAAACAGGCCATTCGGCCGAAATTGATTTTTATGCTTCACGCAAGCCTCCTCCCAGCCCTCTTCATCTAACCCTATCAGCGTAACCTTCTATTCCTTTCTCCCTCATGTGTTCATCTAGCTTCCCCTTAAATGCATCTATGCTATTCATCTCAACTACTACTTGTGGTAGTAAGCTCCACACTCTAACCACTCTCTGGGTGAAGAAGATTCTCCTGAATTCCCTATTGGATTTATTATCTTATATTTATGGCCCCTAGTTTTGGTTTTCCCCACAGAGGAGTCCAAAACTCCCCCATCTAATATCAGTGAAGATCTGCTGAAATAGTTCAAAGGTATTATTTGAGGATATGAGCAATGTTTCTTAGCAGCATAAAAACAACCTGCTCATTCTTAACATAATCCAATATTCTGCCAGAAAAAGCCTCTCAGGAACTGATATAAACCACATGTACCAGAAAATATTAATTGTGCAAAATGTCTAAACATAGTTAAGCAATGCAAAGTCCTTGAAGTATGCATTACTAAAATAATCAGTGATGTTAGGAAAGTTGTTTAATTTTAAATTCATAAGCTTCTGTCTTGCTCATAACAAGAATGCACTGCATTAATACTGCTTCAGTTTTCAATAGAGTCTGGAGACTAAGGATAGTGAACTTTTACAAAAACTCTAAATACTTAAAAACAAAGCTATACAAAAGTAATAAATTAGCTTTCACTGTCCACAGTGTTACTCATAATCATGCACCATCCCATTAAATTATAATTTGGGTTCAGCCCTGTCATATTAGACATGACTACATATATGTATATATTTTAAAAATCAATTTAACCTTTATTTATGACAGACATCAGGTATACCAGCAAATCGTGCAACATTGACCATAGCACTGCATTCTGCTATGAAGCATCCCTCACCAATCAGGACATAGTTATTATCTCTGTCCCGGGAGTATGGCCAGACAACGTCTTTCGACCGTAGCTCCCGGTCTAAGTGCAGACCCTCTCTCTCTTTATACCTTTTCTTAACAATACTCCTGACACTCAGCATCTTGCTCCAGCAGCAACTTCCCTTTGTCTCCCAGGCTTACATAAACTTTTTTAATATGAAGAAATGAAGTCATGTTTAAGGAAATGGTTCCCTTTTGCTGAATCAACACCCTTGGTAACCTTGCAATATCTAGCAGTAAGTACCAGTACCCTCTCAGACAGCACCTTCTTCCTGCAGTCAATTGTTGTTCAACCATATGGATCTGTTAACTATAAATCTGGTTATTATTCATTCTTAGGAACCTGTCACCTTGCAAGTCTGCCGATCTCATCCTGCAGTGCAATATTTCATTGCAAAGACATACTCTACTTGTCTTTCCAACCTCAACATTCGTATCACCTCTAACCAGATTCCACTTTCTTATTCATTCACCCACTCAAAAGCCATACGCTTATATCATTTCTTTACAACTGCAAAGCAGCAATTAGGCGCTAATTAGTTATTTTAAGATGATGGGCTGGATCTTGCTGTAAAAGTAATGGCGTGTTAATGACGTTCTCTGTTATTATTGTGCAAATTGGCCAGAAAATTCAGGGGATTAAAAGAGATGCCTTGAGTAGCAAATCTCCAGAACTTGCTGGTTGATTTTCGTCACTCCACCGTTTGCTTTGCACAAACGGCATCTCGCCCTCAGCCTTCCCATTATTGATGAGAACTGCTGGATTTGCACATTATATGCCCATTAAACTCCCCATCGAAAGTTAGGTCTGGGAATTAACTGCATAAGTATCTTTTTAACAATGTGATAATTGTTAATGCAATGTCAATCAACCTCTCTGGTGCAGAATTGAATAATTTAAACTGTTCAATCTCATTCCTTGAGGTGGTAAATTGTTCTTAGAGATTTTAAAAATGTCAATTTTTTAAATTTTAAATTTTTTTCTTACTTTTCCTTTCCGTCTCTTTTCTCTCTCTCTTAATTCAATATTTCTTTCCCCTATTTATTTATCTTTCAGTACCTGATTTGATTCTAATTCACTTTCCTTCTCTGTTTCTTTCTCAATCCTTACATCTCATTGGTTAAGGAGGTACACTGTTGATCCCGAGATTAACTAAGGTCCCAGGTGCTCTTTTGCCCTCGCCATGCCGTTAATCAGCTCACACTTCCAGCAAGTTACGGCGCAAAAAAAATTTGAGCTGAATGGTGCAGAAAAAAGTCTAACTAACAGGTCACGCCGTGAGATGCCCCACTCCAGCAAGATCCAGTCCATTGTGGCTTCAGGATTGCAATATCATATTTGACAAACAACAGTTTAAAATTTACTCTTATATAAATTAATGCTAAACCAGCAGATTCCCTCATCAATCAAGTCAACCACAGGAGTGTTGCCCTGATTAATCCTTCCCATTCTGGTCTATTACAGTCTCCATATCTACTATCCACAACAGAAGTATCTCACCTACACATTGACAATGTTATATATAAATGTTTTCTGAATTTAGCTCAGAATAGATGAATTGTAGTCATCATGATAGGTTAAAAAATACTAAAGTAGCAGCTAAGGCAAGCAGTGTGTTTCCAGAGTGAAAACAAACTAAAGGGAGAGATTTGTGCCCATGTATGGTAGGTAGAGGCACATTATTATATATTCACTAGTTGCACCTCATTAGCAATCAACTTGACAACTTTAATCAATAAAATTACATTTCAAGCAAAAATAGTGAACAATTTTGAATGTTATAGATTATACCGCGTTGATCTGAGCTGCAATTTGTTCTTATAATTTGTGTTATATCTTTCAGTTTCATCTCCGGGAATCCATGATAAAACGTGTAGGATTAGCTGGGGATTTATTACATAAACATATCGGCACAGTTAACAGAGTATTTTGTTTTTTGCACCACCTTCCTTTCATTTCTTGGTTCTTTTCAGGTATCTTTGTTTTCAGTCTCTTTTCAAAATAATGATCCATGATGTAACAAATAGTTTTGCATCATCAGATCCCCGTGGGTTTAAGAGTCGTATTTAGAAGCTAAAGAAATCACCAGTTGAGCGTCTGTGCACTATTCATTTTGTATTGATTGACAGCAGTAGAAATGAAACTGGAAAGCTGTTTCTTGGACCAATACATTTCAGGATTATCAGCTTTAACGCTTCAAATGAAAAATATCTTTTGGGGATAAAAGTCGGATTTCACTTGGTTAAATTTATCAATATAACTTCTTTTTTTAAAGAATTGAAATGATCCAAGGTCTTTCATCAAGTTTGTACATGGAATATTGAAACATAAGGGACAATGACAAGTGGAAGATGACTATATCCAGTCAATCCAATGTTCATATTATAACGTGATGGCAATGCAAAATTATGTTATAAAACATATATCTAAATTTTAATAGTGTAACCAAGATTAGGTGATGCACAGAGTTAGGAGGCTTTCTTTTTCCCTCTGGGATTTGAATTCAAGCCAAAGAGATAGAATGAGTGTCTCATCTGTCTAACAGACTTGATAGGATTCCAAGTGAAATGAGTTTAAGCTTTCATAATTTAATCTAATGAATTCTCCTCAGTGCTTTGCAATTTAAAATAAGGCACAAAATACAATGGCTACATTTGGGAAGAATGATGTAATATAACATATATGGATACTTGAAGGTTCAAAAGGCAGAACATATCCTCCATCCCAAAACATATACAAAAGCTTTTACAAAACGAACCCTTCAATTTTCAGTACATGAATAACAAGATAATGATACAATTGTTAGCAATAAAAATAACCATGTATATTTTCAGTGCTTTGTCTAATCAACTATTTGCAAAGAAACACAGAATATCTAAATACAATTAAAAAGATAAATTTAATTGAATGTACTTTACTAATCTCTTCATTCTTCTCATTGCTGTTTGTGGAACCTTGCGTGTGTAAATTGGGAGCCATGTTGGCCAACAAAACAACAGTGACAACACTTCAGAAAGTAATTCATTGACTATTTTGGGACATCCTGAGGAGAAAGTCTTTCAAATTTTTCTTCAGAAGTAAATTTACACTGCAAGTTTAGCATGAGGAGGGTACATTGGAGGTCAAGACCTGAACTGACTCAAAAGCAAAGTGGAGCAAGACTGAATGCCCCACGGAGTTTTACTTCTCTTGACTTCAGTGTCAGGTCAGGCCCTGACCCCAGTTTCAGGCTGCATTTGCACTATATCTGCAGTGCCAGTGCAAAGCAAAATTACTTTTCACTAATGCTGCAGGAAAAGAAAAAATGCATCTTATGCAAATTGCATTTGACTGACAAAACTTCCCAAAAGAAAACAAGTGTCACATAAAAATGCGGGGAGGCCTGCAAGGTCACATTTGCTGTGGAACGCAATGATTCCTATCATTGCATTCACTATATCAGCAATGCCATGAGAAAGGAGAAAAGTACAGACTATGGTTAGAAGGCTTCCACTGTCTATAAATCCTCCCAAAAACAGCAACTGGCAGAAACTCTGGAAGTGGAACATTATTAAGGTCCAGAAACTGCAAAGCACCTCAAAGAGACCAATCAACTGGGGATAGAAAAGGTTACAGCTCACAAGTATAATTCACTTATCTATGACTATGCATCCTCAAGAGCACAGATGTCAGCCATTTTCTAGGTTTACTTAATAAGCTGCACACCTTAAACCTATTAGCAATCAGAGTGATAGTCCTACTATGATTCTACTAAATCAGGGTGACAGGTTCGGAATGTTATCCCACTATTTCTCATGATCTCTCCAGTTTCTCAAACGATACTTGGGGAGACATTCTCTACCAGTTGAATAAGAACCTCAGTTCAAATCCTGAAGCTATTTATCAGACAGTGTTAATTTGATCTGATCAATCAGTCTCATTTTCAAACCATTCTAAGATATCGAAAAGGATTTGTTACACAGCAGATTTGACATGTTTGCTGATAGATGAATCTTTTCTAGGGGGGTGGAACTGTTGATATTCATTTCATGACAAAAGTGTCTTCCTCTCTGTTGTCCATTGTCTCCATTATGTTTGCTGTCCTTATTGCATGTTTTTATTTGCAGTAGCATGATTATAGACCGGGGGTTATTTTAACCTCATCCGCCTGGTGGGAAACTGATTGGATCGGCAATGGAAAATGAAATCAGGCAAGTGTAAAAAGGGCGGTGCAATCCTGTCAGCCTCTTGCTGGCGGATTAGGTTAAAATTACCCCCATCATGTGATTTCAGAATGATGAGTTGTATCATCACTACAGCCACGCTAAGATTGGACAAATACAGTTGCCTTTGGCAATGAATAGGCATGTATTGAGCCAAAGAGATAAAAACTTCATGGGATGCATCATTTATTTTTTCCTGCTTCATTAGAAAAGGGGAAACAGTTACTGAAACAGCCAGCTGTATGTTGTGCAGTTTCTTGTATTCCGACCATGTACCCTGCTTGTGTTTCATCGCTTCTCGGCCTTTTGGCTAAGATCAAGTGCGGACTTTGCTGTGATTGGTCATTTTGTGTGCTGGCTCCGCCCCTAAATTTGCATAAGGACCACATCAATACTGCAATGGCAGGGAAGGGCACTCGGCCAGGGTGTGCCAAACACCGTCAGGGTGACGGTAAATACAGTTGAATGTGTTATGCCGATGGATCATGCGTTTTTCATCAAACGAGTTTTGGTCGACTGCTGTGGATTCAAAGCGACGGACATCTTCTGCCTACAGGATTTCCCTCGAAGCGGACATTTTGACGTCACCTTTAAGACCGTCGCTGGATGCCAGAAGCTACTTCAAGTCTTCGAGGAGAAGGGGAGCGAAGGACTGCTGGCGATTCTCGCTGCGGAGCCACTCTTCGCCCTCCCAACACAGAGGAATCGGAACCTGATTGTACACATGTACAACCCACACGTCCCGGTCGTCGATGTGCTGACGTTCCTCGCCAGATACGTCAATGGGGCGGAGAACAGCGTTGACGTCACCGACCAGTTTGGGATCTGGACCAGCAAGAGGGAGGTCACGGCAACGTTGAGAGTGGACGACCACGGCAACATCCTCCACCCTCCCTCCAGCTTCGCCATCGGAGGAAGTCGAGGGTACTTCATGTACGTGGGGCAACCCAGTGTCTGTCGCACCTGCGGCAAATCCGGCCACATGGCGGCCTCCTGCACTGCAACCGTCTGCAAGAACTGCAAGCAGGAAGGACACCAGACTAAGGACTGCAAGGAGAGCAAGCACTGCAACCTGTGCGGGGAGGAAGGCCATCTCTACAGGGCCTGCCCCAAACGCAGCTTCAGCTACGCCCAGGCGGCCAAGAGCAACACAGTGGAGGAGGAGGGGGCAACAAGCAAGGCTGCCCCAAAGAAGGCCAAGATTCATCGCCCGGCCGTGACCTCCTCCAAGAAGTCCCTGGCCCAGGAAGACAAGGAGCGAGGAAAGGGTCAAGCCAAAAACTGCCAGATCCCAACACCCAGCTCCGAGCCTCCCCGCCAGACGACAGAGTCCATGGACGAGGAGGCAGCAGAGGGAGAATGGCAGCTGGTGAGCAAGGAAAACAGAAAGAGGAAGCCAGAGGAAAGGAAACGAGCCCCTTCCGACACTACACCAGGGGTTAAAAGAGCACGCGAGTCGCAGTCGGACTGCAGCGACTACCCCGTGTCTGACGACAGGAGCGAAGTGGTCAGACGTCCCACCGAAAGCGGCAAAATGTCCAAGGTGACACCGACGCGATCGGCAGCCCCCATCTCCAGAACACTGGGAGCGACAACGCCTCCAGTGCCCTCCAGCTCCGGGAAGCCGGCAGCATCGTAGTGCCCAGCGCACACCAGCTCCGAGACACCGGGAGCAGCACCGCAGAGAGCGAAGACCAGCTCCGGGAAACCAGGAGAAGCAACAACGAGGAGCCCCAACTGATCGAGGATCGCACGGACTCTTCACCCGACACCACGCCGCCGATGTCACCCCGGCGGAACGACGACCCCCTCTCTGAGGCAGAACAGAACTCGTACCTCAGCTCAGGGAGTGTGGAACACTTTGCACAGATTACCGGGATGCAGGGACACGGCCAAGAGCTGGAAACAGCAAACGGACTGTCGGGTGAGACTTTAAACTGTTGTTAAAATGGGTCTGAAAGTCGCATCCATTAACGTGCGTAGCGTTAAATGCACTACGCGATGTGTGTCGACCTTGGACTACCTGGCCAAGGTCAAGAGCGACCTGCTGTTCTTACAGGAGTGCGGCCTGCCGCATCTCAGCAATTACCGGCAATGGTCGCAGCGCTGGGCCCACGGACCGTCGATCTGGTCGGGAGACAACGATAACCGTGCCTCCGGCCTGGGGATTCTGCTGCGGGGAGGCAGCTTCACCATCACCGAAGTAAAGGAGGTGGTGGGGGGTCGTCTCCTCTTAGCAGACGTAATGTACAAAAACGCTCCGCTCCGGCTGATCAACGTGTACGCCCCGGCTCTGAAGAGCGAGCGGCTGGCCGTCTTCCAGCAGCTCCCACTGCTGCTGGCAACGTCCAAGCCGGTCATTCTCGGCAGTGACTTCAACTGCATCATCGATGCAGCTGAACGATCCGGCAGAGCCGACAGCAAACTGGACACCACGTCCAAACTCCTGATGGAAGCGGTGAAAGACGCCAAGCTGTGCGACGTCTTCAGCAACCCTGCAGACAGAGCGACGTGTCAATACACCTGGTCCAGACCAGACGGGTCCGTCCGTTCCAGGATAGACTTCCTGTTTGTGTCCTAGAAGCTCAAGGTCAGATCCACCAAGGTCACACCGGTGTTCTTCTCTGACCACTGCCTCCTCCTGGCCGACTGTCACCTACAGGACGATCAGAGAGTGGGCAGGGGGATATGGAAGCTGAATGTGAAACTGTTGACCCCGGGAAACATTGAGGAACTGACGAGGGATTACAAAGGTTGCAGAACCGTAAAGCCCCTCTTTGATTCCCCAGTGCACTGGTGGGAAGCAATCAAGGCGAACATCAAGAGGTTCTTCATCCTCAAAGGTGTTCAGAAGGCGAGAGAGAGGCAGAGGGAAACGTCCTGACTCCAGAAAAGCATGCAGAATCTTCTCCTGCTGCAGTCGATGGGGATCGATGTCGGGGAGGAACTCAGAGAGGTGAAGGACCAGCAAGCCTCACTCTTTGCCTCCGAGGCCTCCAAGATCATCTTCCGGTCCAGAGTCCGCTCCGTGGAGCAGGACGAGACATGCTCGTGCTTCTTCTTCCAAAAGGTGCACAGAGCGAGCTCTGTGATCAGCAGCCTGAAGGAAGAGGACGGCTCGGTCACGTCCTCGCAGCCCGACGTACTGAGGATCTGCAAATCCTTTTATGCCGGACTGTACGACGCGAAGCCCACAGACAGCGCGGCCTCCCAGTCCTTCTTGTCGCCTATCACGGAGGTTCTAGACGACAGCAAGCGGGAGAGTCTGGATCACCCGCTAACTCTGGACGAACTGACAAAGGCCGTCCGTTCCTTTGAGAAGAGTAAGACTCCCGGAAGCGACGGCTTACCGATGGAGTTGTACTCGGCTCTGTGGGACTGGATAGGCCCAGACCTGCTGGAAGTGTACGCGGGTATGCTCCTGGCAGGCAGCATGTCAGACTCCATGAGGAAAGGCATCATCACCCTCATCTACAAGCGAAAGGGGGAGAGGGAAGAAATCAAAAATTGGCGACCCATCTCACTACTTAACGTGGACTACAAAATTCTGTCCAAGGTCATCGCCAATCGGGTCAAGTCAGCCCTGGAGGTGGTGACCCACCCCGATCAGACCTGCGCCATACCCGGCAGGAAGATCTCTGATAGCCTGGCGCTACTCAGGGATACGATTTCCTACGTACAGGACAGGGGGGTGAACACCTGCCTGATCAGCCTGGACCAGGAGAAGGCCTTTGACAGAATATCCCACACGTACATGATGGACGTGCTCTCCAAAATGGGGTTTGGGGAGGGAATCTGCAATTGGATCCAACTGCTCTACACAAACATCAGTAGCGCAGTTTCAATCAATGGGAGGGAATCAGAAAGCTTTCCGATCAAATCTGGAGTCAGGCAGGGCTGTCCTCTCTCCTCCGTCTTGTTCGTGTGTTGCGTCGAACCCTTTGCCGAGTCCATCAGGAGGGATGCGGGCATAAGAGGGGTGACGATCCCAGGCAGCGGGGGTACTCAGGTCAAGGCCTCCCTGTACATGGATGACGTCGCCGTCTTTTGCTCGGATCAGCTCTTGGTCCGCAGATTGATGAGCATCTGCGACCAGTTCGAACTGGCCTCAGGGGCCAGGGTAAATCGTAGCAAGATCGAGGCCATGTTCTTTGGGAACTGGACCGACCGATCCTTTGTCCCCTTCACCGTCAGGTCGGACTACCTGAAGGTTCTGGGGATCTGGTTCGGGGGGACCGGGGCGTGCACCAAAAACTGGGAGGAGCGTATTGCCAAGATTAAGCAGAAACTGGGACTGTGGGATCGACGATCCCTCTCGATCGTGGGCAAGAGCCTGGTCATCAGGTGCGAGGTACTCTTGGTGTTGCTGTACGTGGCGCAGGTCTGGCCCATACCTCGCTCCTGCGCAGCGACAGTCACCCGAGCCATCTTCCGCTTTGTCTGGAGATCAAAAATGGACCGTGTCCGCAGGGTCACGATGTACAAATCTCCAGAGAAAGGGGGGAGAAACGTGCCCAACGTGGCCCTCATCCTGATGGCCACCTTTTGTGTGCGGCTGCATCAAGCTGTGCATAGACCCTCGGTACGCAAACACAAAGTGTCACTACGTGCTGAGGTTCTACCTGTCCCCGGTGTTGAGAAGGATGGGCCTGGCCACGCTGCCACGGAACGCTCCGTCCAGTTGGACCGTTCCGCCCCACCTGTCCCTCGTGGAAAAGTTTGTGCAGAAAAACACCTTTGACCACAAGGCGATCAGCAAGTGGTCCGCACGTAACGTCCTCGAGACCCTGCGGGAAAAGGAGATGGTGGATCCTGTCGGTTGGTTCCCCGAGCAGACTGTCAATGTCATTTGGCAGAACGCCTCATCACCAGAGCTTTCAAACAAGCACCAAGACCTAGCTTGGCTGGTGGTGAGAAGGGCCCTTCCCGTCAAATCCTTCATGTACTCCCGGACTCTCAGCGCCACCGCGCGCTGTCCCAGAGGAGGCTGCAGTGGAGACGAGACCGTCACCCATCTCCTTCTGGAATGTGCCTTTGCAAAGAAGATCTGGAGAGAGATGCAGTGGTATCTGTCCAGGTTCGTCCCGAGCAGTTCCGTAACACAGGATTCTGTGCTCTACGGGCTGTTCCCGGGGACGCACACTGAGACGGACATCAGCTGCTGCTGGAAGACCATCAACTCGGTGAAAGACGCCCTTTGGCCTGCCCGAAACTTGCTGGTCTTCCAGTACAAGGAGCTGTCCTCGACCGAGTGTTGCAGACTGGCACATTCCAAGGTCCAGGACTACGTGCTGAGGGACGCACTGAGGATGGGTGCGGCTGCCGCAAAGGCTCTGTGGGGAAAGGCAACCGTTTGGAGCCTTCCCGCCATTGTATACCGAGGGGCTGTAATCAGGGAAAAACCCCCTCGGGCAGAATGTAAAATTCAAAATTGATGTAATGTACCCACAATAAATCTGCAATGAATCTGTAATGAATCACCTGTATTGATTGTGATGCAATGAGGCACCCTGGAGTGTCATGAACTGTAATGATGTCCAATGTGTTTCATTGAACTGTACTTGATGTAACCTGCAAATTGCATAATCGATATTGTGTATGTTTGGAATGTGATATGAGAACTGTATTGTATGAACTGCTGCAAATTTTATGAATAAAGTATATTTTTTGAAAAAAAAAATCTGAGCTGTAAAGGTAATGGAAATTCAACAGAAAAGATTACAATTCGGTTCTGCTGTGTGGTTTGGCTAGCTTTCAGCTGATTTATTTTATGATATTGCCAGTAAAATGAGGTGAACAGCTAACATGAAATTCAAAAATCAAACAAGAAAAATATTAACTACATAGGTCAAATTTTATATGCCATTTTGATCAATTTAAAATGATAGCTTGTCTCTCCAGACAAATGGGCATTGTTTATTAATAGTTTTCTTCGCTAATAGCTATACTTTCAATTGCTTTCCAGCATTTATTTTCCAGAATACCACTCAGCTAATATACTGTACATTATATCTTCAGGTAGTAAGTTATTTAACAGTAGAATGCTATTTTTGGACGGTCACAAATTTGGAGGTCCGCCAGTCTGAAATATTCCTAATTAGACATGAATGACTTCACTGTAGAATTTTAAAGGGCTGTTGGTGATTTCGTGTTTTCAAAGTTGGCTATGGTCTTCGAAGAGGCCAAGAAGTTGGGAAGTTACCCCCCAAAATGTATCACATGGCCTTTCAGTCCTAACAAATGTCAGACAAAGACCCATTGGCTGGCATTTGTTACAGATCAATTTTCCAACCGTTTTAAGATTCTAGTAAATGAAATGCAGGGCCTGCACAATATAATTCACCTGCCACTCAACCAGTAATATGAGGATTATAATTCATATTTTATGGCAGGCATCAGAAAGAGGTACCAATTTCAGCCATTTCTTTAGATACAGAGAAGGCATTTGATCCTGAAAAAAACTCTCCTCCAAAACACAACTGCACTTTCTAAATCCCAATTGCCTAGCCCATGGTCCACCATTTGCCACAATACAACTGTAGCTATCGATCCACTCAGCGTCGCCCTCACCTCCATCTTTGATCCCTTTGTCCACACCAAAATCATTACTCTTTCCCATCCCTGTTGATCCCCTGATATGGCCCCCATATTCACTCCCTCAAATCCAAAAAGTGCTGTCTTGAGCGTATGCTACACAACTGGTTGAGCCATCCATCACCAGATCTGGCTGCACTACATTGTGATATTAGGCCTCACCCTCCTCTGTCAAATCCCCCCACTATCTGGGATCGACCTGGAGAGCAAAGCTAACTCCTGGCTTCTTTTTCCCCCACCATCAACCATCTCTTTAAACCCCTCAACTCCAACAAGTGCAAGGAGCTCCTGAATTTCTCTGTCACGAAGATTAAGACCACCTGTTCAACTGCCTCTGCTCTTTCCCCACTTCACCTTGCCTATCAAACTGAACCTTCCCTCAGATTCCCCCCTGCCCTAGCCCTGATCCCACATATGTCTCTAGTTTCTCACCCATCTCCTGTTATGCTCTCTCCAAGCTCCCCTTGTCCATGAGACCTAACTCCTGCCATTCCCTCAACCCCATTCCCACTGAACTACTGACCACCCGACATCCCTTCCTGCTCCCATGATAACGTACACTGTAAATTCTCCTCAGGTACTGTACCTTTACCTTTCAAAACTGCTGTAATCACCCCACTCCTCAAAAAACCCACCCTCAACCTCTCTGTCCTTGCAAACTATTGCCCCATCTCCAACCTCCCTTTCTTCTCCAAAATCTTTGAACAAGTTGTCACCTCCCAAATTCTTGCTCACCTTTCCAGCAACTCCATGTTTGAATCTCCAATCAGGTTTCCACCTCTGCCACAGCACCAAAATGGCCTTAACCAAAGTCACAAACGATATCTTCTGTGACTGTGGCCATGTTGCATTATCTCTCCTTGGCCTATCTGCAGCCTTTGACATGGGTCGACCACATCATCCTACTCCAATGCCTTTTCCCTTTTGTCCGACTCAGTGGGATTGTCCTTGCTTGGTTCCTCTCTTCCCTATCCAATAATAACCAGAGCATTTCCAGCAAAAGATTCTCTTTCCACCCCCCTACTGTTACCTTCAGAGTCGCTGAAGGACCTGTCCTTGGCCTCCTCGTCTTCCTCATCTCCATAGTACCCATTGGGGCCATGAGGTCAGCTTCCACGTGTATGCTGATGACCACCAGCTTTACCTCTCCATCACCTCTCTCGACCCCTCCACTGCCTCTGTGTTGTCAGATTGCTTGCCCGATTTCCAGTCTTGGATGAGTTGTAATTTCCTCCAATTAAACATTGAGAAGACTGAAGCCATCTTCATCAGACCCCGCCACAAACTCTGTACCAATGCCACTGATTACATTCCCCTCCTGGCCATTGTCTCAGGTTGAACCATGCTATTCGCAATCTTGGTGTCCTAGCTAACCCTGAGCTGAGCTTCCGACCCTATATACTCTTCATCACAAAGAATGCCTACTTCCACCTACATAACATTGCCTACCTCCACCCTGTCTCAGCCCATCTGTGTCTAAGTCTCTTATCCATGCCTGTGTCACCTCCAGACAAGGCTATTCTAATGCTCCACTAGCCGGCCTTCCATCCTCTATTCTGTAAACTTCAGCCCATTCAAAACTCTGCTGTGAACATCCTATCCTGCACGAGTTCCCGCTCACCTATCACCCCGGTCCTTGCTGACATACATTGGTTCCCGGTCCCCCCACAACTCCAATTTAACATTTCCATCTTCATGTTTAAAATCTCATCCTGGTGTCGTCACTCCCTATTTCTATAACCTCCAATGTAAATTATGGAGCATTCTTAGGTTTCTGGTTTTCAGGTTTAACAGTTAAAGCCTGTTAAATATCGCTTGAACAATGTTAAATTGGTGTATACCTAAAAACACTGATTTTTAAAAAAATGAACACCACCTCCTCTAAGTCACTTTTGCCTCCCTTTTCAGATTAGATCCCCTTTGCATTAGCACAGATATCTATGATAGCCACCAGCACAGGTGGGTGAAACATTTTAAAACATCAATTTTGCCATTTTTATTAAAAAAAGAGAGTTTGGTTGGGCCAAAAAAGGGGCTAAAGATAAACATTGAATCTGGGAGAGCCTCTGTTTTTAATGTAATTAAAGCCTTTTCCACAATAAATTCCTGGCTGATAATTTCAGCATCGTCCAAATACATATCCAACAATTCAGTTTTATAGTGCCTTTGACATCTTTGTCCCAAGGCCAATTTTAATTCACAACATGTGACAATTGTTTGTGAATATACATTTATGTATCTTTAAAACAAAATACTTTTTATTTGAGTTTTCATAAATAAAACAACCCAGTATTAAGTGGAATTTAAATTGATAAAGTTAAAAGTTCCTATACATGCTTTTTAAATAAAAAGCTATGCAAACAAATTTGAAACTTTAATCTCTTGAAGTAGCTAATGGTTCTTAATTTATTCACAGCTACAGAAAACTCAATGTGCTCGTTTCATTTTGTCTTACATCTGAGAGAAGGAGAACATTCTTGATTTGTCTTTTTGCCCTTTCTCTGAAAAATGAGGTTTTAAATCTCCTAAGATATTTTGCTTTTGCTACAGTCATGCTCTCAATAAGTATCATTCATTTGAACCATCAGAAAGTTATCCAGGTTCATTCTATGATAGTTACTCTATAATGGGTCAGATTTTGTTGTTAAAAAAACAGCGCACCCTCTATTTATGTGCAAATCAAACAGTAACTTCCGGCAACCACATATGCACAGTTAAACACAGAAATTGGAAAGCTGCTGCCTGAGACACCCTGCTCCTCCAAAAGCTGCGCGATAAAGGCAACTCGCTGTCTGACTCACCATTCAAATTAATTGAACTGCATTAAGTTCCTGCAGTGACATCGTAGATATGGACTAAACTCGCCAGAAAAAGTTAGGGCTTGTCCATTCCAGTTTAAGCACCCCATTAATAGTGTGGTAAGTCTTAATTACTGCCAAACAACCTGTCTGGCACTGAAAATTAACTTTTACAAGCGTGGAGTCTCATTCCTTCAGCTATTAATTATTCTTAGATATTTTATAAAAAATTAAATAAAACCTTTTTTCTTTCTGTCTCTTTTATCTCTGTCTTTTAATCCAATATTTCTTTCCTTCTTTTTATTTCACGTATGTCCCTAATTTGACATTGAATTCACTATTCTAACTTATACTTCCTGGTTCTGACTCTGCTGTTATTAACGATTCTTCAATCTGATTGGTTGAGGAGACACACATCTGCTTGCCCTGTTCACACAGGTCCCAGATGCCCTGTAGAGGGCATGACGCTGAATGGCTCTCTAACTTACAGAAACATGCCGTGCAAAACCCCATAGAAAGTCCAGGGCAAGTGCAAGTCTAACGTATGGCTGGTACTGTTCATTCGCCGCGCACAGCAAAATCTGGCCCAATGCTTTTGGCAAAGTATATGTGTGTTGAACTGGCTGTACTGCAACTACATCTATTTGTATCTGTGAACATCACAATAAATTAAAAATGGATAAAGTCATCGTGAAGCCCACCTTCACGTTCACACCAGATGAAAGAATTTGTATTTAGTGGACTCAGTCAACACACAAATTCAGAGAACATAAAATTAATATATTTGAAATATATTGGAGATTTCAGTACTGCAGCATGCTAAGACACAATCCATTGTAGAAGCAATCCCTACTGTATTGCATTCCAATCTTTCTGAGTGCAAGGATTCTGGAACAATCATTTCTTCAATGCTCCAAAGGCCTTTGATTAAGTGAATTGAAATCAATTTGGTGTAGGCTCCTCTTTTAAGAAATGTTGATATCTTAACTATTCAGACACTGCCTAGAAACCATTTATATTAATGGATAAGCACTTACTCATTTGTACCAGAAAAAGATATAGATTGTTTCATTCCTAAAATGAGATTTGATTGTTTTCAATCGTTGTAATTTCAAAGTCACTGACTCCACCAAAAATTATTTATTTACTTTTACCACCTCTTGTCTTGGAACCTCCTCCATTAAATTCCATCTCTAGTGGGTAGCAAGGACATCAAATGTGGAGCTCTGGCACTTGGATCACAGTCCAACCAAAAATTGGGATGGGCAGGAAATTAGCAGTAAGTGTTCCTTGCTGCTTTGATCATGCTACTATCCCACTTTAAAGTGCAAATGGAGAAGTCGGGACATAAAAATCTCCCCAGTTCTCCCTCTCTCTCTTTGCAGAAACTTTTTTTTTAGTATTACTGTGGACACATAGCACATTAAGAGAACACGAAGGCAAAGCTTTCAATGAAAAAAAATGCAACAAAAATAAGTGTTACCAGATAATGATTCATAAAAGAAACAGAACTTAGTTGCACTGCTCCGCATCATTATTTTTTATTCCATGTGTGGACTTGGTCTCTGTTTATTTAATCTTCGGATGTCTGCATCTCATTATATAGCATTTTTTCCTCTAAGAAACTGGCCTTGTGCCTCCATGGTGAAAATCCCTTGGACATTCTTATGCCCTCTTTAATATCTATTACAATCCATACATTATGGCTGCTATGACACACTTTTTTATATTTACTACTTGGACAATTAGATCCCAGAAAATGTCATTCGTCTTTCAAGAGAAAAGTTTACTTACTGATTTTTTTTTGCACTAAAAAAATGAATTGTACAATCATTTGAAATAAGCAATGTAAACAGAGCAAAGAGGAAATTTAGTGTTCAAACATTTGAATTACACATCATTTGAATTAAATGATTTTGGATTAAGAGCAGCCTGTAACAGAATAGTAAAAAAAAAATAATCACAACATAATTTGAGAGAAAAGCAAATTGTGTGTGCGCGTGAGAGAGCAAGAGAGAGTCACTTTAATTTCACATCAGGTGACTTCAGCCACTAAGGGGAGCTGTAATGCACAAATTCTTCATTTTCTTTAAGAAAAAATTGTAACATCTGAGTAGAACTTTATTTAGCTCTTCAACTATCAATACCAATAAAGCCCGGAAAAATATCATCAACATGGCAAAGCTGCAATAGGACAGTGACTATACTGCTCCCACTTGGTTACATAACATTTCACTTAAAATAACAGAAAATATAGTTAGAACAATGTTGTCATTGCTCTTTCCTTACTGAAGTGCCCTTTAGGGACAGGTGGCTCACCACCACCTTCTCAAGGGCAATTAGGGATGGGCAATAAATGCCGGCCTCGCCAGCGACGCCCACATCCCATGAACGAATAAAGGATGGCAGGACTGTATCTACCCACAGAACTTGAACTTTTCACTGACAAACTGGCTGAACACAAAAATGCTGACCACATTTTATGAACTTGATCCGAGATATTTTGTTTTCCATTTTTATAAATGATTTCGATATAGGCACAAGAGAAATTACTTTGAAGTTTGCTTGTTATAAAAAAAGGGGTCATGGCAAACTGTGAGGAAGAATGCAGGATACATTCAAGATTTCAAGTTTGAAGTGTAGGTTGGTTAAGCCATAAAATAGACAAATGGGATTCTGGGTTTTATTCTTAAGGGCATTGAGTTTAAAAAAAAATCAAGGAAATGTTGTTGACTTTCTTGGAGACATTTATTAGTCCAAAGTTGGAGTATTGTGTGCAGTTCTGGGCACCCCAGAATAAGAGGGATAGTTGAGGCAGAGAAAGGGTATATTATTGATACACTATAATCACGCCAAGAAAGAGATTTTATAGTTATGAAGAAAGGTTTGAAAAATTGAGGCTTTCTTGTGGGAACTGAGGTTAACAAGATTGAATAGATGTTTTCAAAATTATGAAAGCGTTTGGGAGGATAGAAAGTGATAGATTGTTTTCACTGGCTAGTTAATTGGTAACAAGACAGCATTAACTCAAGATTATCACAAGGATCATAATTCATATTCTCAATGAATATACATTCCCTTGAGCAATAAAAACTCCATGGGAAAAGTGATCCAACCGTGGCTAAGTATCGAAGTTAACGATAATAATAGATTAAAATAAGAATTCTTACCATGTTGCCAAAAAGAATAGTAAGTCTGAGGATTGGGAAGGTTTTAGAAATCAGCAAAGGATGTCCAAGAAATTGATGAAGAGGGAGAAAATTGAATATGAGATTAAACTAGCAAGAAATATATAAACAGATTGTAAGAGCTTCTACACGTATATAAAAAGGAAGAGATTAGCAAAAGCAAACGTGGATCCCTTAGAGGCAGAGACAGGAGAAATTATAATGGGGAATAAGGAAATGGCAGAGACATTAAACAAACATTTTGTATCTGTCTTCACAGTAGAAGACACAAAACACATACCGGAAATAGTGGGGAACCAAGGGTCTAATGAGTGAGGAACTTAAAGTAATTCATAATGGTAAAGAAAAAGTACTGGAGAAATTAATGGGACTAAAAGCTGACAAATCCCCTGGAACTGATGGTCTACATCCTACCGTTTTAAAAGAGGTGGTGCAGAGATAGTGGATGCATTGGTTTTGATCTTCCAGGATTCTCCAGATTCTGGAATGGTCCCCGTGGATTGGAAGGTAGCAAATATAACCCCACTATTCAAAAAAGGAGGGAGAGAGAAAACAGGGAACTATAGGCCAGTTAGCCTGACATCAGTAGTAGGGAAAATGCTAGAATCTATTACTAAGGATGTAGTAACAGGGCACTTAGAAAATCATAATATGATTAGGCAGAGTCATCACGGTTTTATGAAAAGGAAATTGTGTTTGATTAATCTATTATATTTTTTGAGGGTGTAACTAGCAGTATAAATAAGGAGAACCAGTGCATGCAGTATATTTGGATTTTCAAAAGGCATTCGATAAGGTGACACACAAGAGGTTGTTACACAAGATTAGGGCTCATGGGATCGGGGGTAATGTGGTTTAAGGTTTGGTTAACGGACAGAAAACAGAGAATAGGAATAAACGGGTCAATTTCAGGTTGGCAGGTTGTAACTAGTGGGGTGCCGCAAGGATCAGTGCTTGGACCTCAGCTATTTACAATATATATATCAATTACCTAGATGAGGGGATCGAGTGTAAAGTATCCACGTTTGCTGATGATACAAAGCTAGGTGGGAAAGTAAGCTGTGAAGAGGACGCAAAGAGGCTGCAACGGGATATGGACAGGTTAAGTGAGTGGGCGAGAAGGTGGCAGATGGAGTATAATGTGGGGAAATGTGAAATTATTCACTTTGGTAGGAAGAATAGAAAAGCAGGATATTTTTTAAAAGATGAGAGACGAAGAAATGTTGACATTCAGAGGGATTTGGCTGTCCTTGTACATGAATCACAGGAAGTTAACATGCAGGTACAGCAGGCAATTGGGAAGGCAAATGGTATGTTAGCCTGTAATGCAAAGGGTTTGGAGTATAAGAGTAAGGAGGTCTTGCTGCAATTATATAGAGCTCTGGTATAACCACACCTGGAGGACTGTGTACAGTTTTGATCTCCTTACCTAAGGAAGGATACACTTGCCTTAGATGGGGTGCAATGGAGGTTCACTAGATTGATTCGTGGGATGAGAGGGTTGTCCTGTGAGGAGAGATTGAGTAGAATGGGCCTATATTCTTTGGAGTTCAGTAGAATGAGAGGTGATCTCATTGAAACGTATACATTTTTTTTTAAGGGTTTGACAGGGTGGATGCTGAGAGGCTGTTTCCCCGGCTGGAGAGTCTAGAACTATGGGTCATAGTCTCAAGATAAAGGGTCGGCCATTTAGGAATGAGGAATTCTCTTCCCCAGAGGGCTGTGGATGCTCAGTCATTGAGTATATTCAAGACTGAGATCGATAGATTTTTGGACACTAAGGGAATCAAGGGATATGGACATTGGGTGGGAGAGTGGAGTTGAGGTACAAGATCAGCCATGATCATATTGAATGGTGGAGCAGGCTCGAGGGGCCATATGGCCTACTCCTGCTCCTATTTCTTATGTTCTTTCTTTATGTTCTTATGATCAAGGGGCAGAGTAAAAGACACATTTCACACAGCATAGAATGCTTTACCATTAGTGGTTATTGAGACAGCAACAACAACTTGCACTTAACATTGTAAAAATCTCAAAGCCTTCACCAAAGCTAAAATATCCAGAATGGAGAAACAAAGGGAAAAAGATGAGGAGAACTGACTGAAAAGTAAGATCAAATAGATAGACCTTGTGGAGGCTTTTGAAGGAAGGGAGAGGTAGCAAGGTGGAGAGGCTTAGGAGCAGCATTCTAGAGCGTGGGGCCAGAATGGTTGAAATGAGAGTGAAGAGAAGGGGAGATCAGAATAACAATAGCCAATGGAAATAGGATTAGAATAGATAGCTCCAGTTGACAAGCTAGCACTGGCGGAGGGTCGAAGGACTGAATGGCCTCCTTCTGTGCTATAATTTCTGTGATAAGCCAGAAAGGGAAAGACAAAGCTCTGAAACATATAGTTAATGAGTTAATGAGGTTTTAAAAAAAAAAAATTCCCGTGAGATGCATTTTCAAACCATACATGGATTTTTAAAAAATGTATCCTATTATGTTGTGAGATGTTGGGATTGAGTTGTAGGAAGTTACCCAGTGCTGTAGTTTTAACAGTACATGTGGTAGATACATTTGTGGTCGCTGCTATCCTATTACATTGAACTTGCTCACTTGATTAACAAAGAATTATTTTCCTTGAGTTGGACTGATAGTTCTCACATTTATTTTACTCACATATTTCACATTTTTCTCATTTAGCTTGACAGTCTATACACATGAGGATTTCTGGGACCCAAGAGGTTGACAGATCTGCCCTCAAATCTCATCCTTTGAAATGTCAGGTTGTTATTAGTATTTTGAGTATGAAGCCCTGAATCTAAAGTACTGAATTCATCAAAGGATTAAATGACAGAAAACCAGAATCTTCTGCTTCATGGGATACTCACAAACTGTTAGCTGTCACTTAGAAATCCATCACATTAGTTATCACTCATTTTAAAATTAGTCTGTAAACTGTACAGGTTGAGGTTTTATATCCAAAGCTAATTCATTAATTTTACTCTCTGGATATTAATGTCATTTTACACTGCCGCCTGCACTGATCCTACACATGAGAAAAAAACAGTACATTTGTGTAAATACCAACACACCACTGCTATTATGCCAAGTACTTAAGTAACACCACAAGCTGGTCCTCCACTGAAGCCTATTAAAAATATTAATTTTTGATTAATCTGTATATTTGTTATTAAATACTGAAGTGCCAGTAACATTAATCATACACTACATTATTACGTATGAGTTTAGTATTGGGCAGAGCTTCAATATTCACCCAACTCTGTAGTATTGATGATTTTCTAAAGTCTTTTGTACTTGGGAAATTAGAATGAATGGCCCAATGCGACAGATGCAGTAATCAATATTTCTGAACTCCTGTTGAGAAAAGCCGCTGAATACATTTTTGTCTTTCAATTGTCTGTCTTCAGCATGGTTCATTAAGCTGCTGGGGAAGCCTCTTCTTTTCAATGCTCTGCTTATCCCCAGAACTGTGTCAATCAAAGCTCTGAAAATTGTATAATTTAATTACCTCAAAGCTAGTTGAAACTTCCAGCACTGTGACTCACTAATGTTATAAGTCAATAAATGTATTTTTATATCAGAAAGCCTAAAGAACAGAGAGAAAGGTTACTGGGACTTGGTGGTAAGGCCACATTTGACCACTGTTAAATATATTTATCACCTTATAATATTCAGAGGATTGATGAGCAACAGTTAGAAAATGGAACTTATTTCACATCATTCATAAAATACTAGCCAATCTCCCCTGCCTTAGAGTTGGCCCATACACTGCTTTATAACATGGCTGTTATATGTTTCAATGTGCAACGCATTATTCTGCTGCTAAAGGTGCAGCTGTGTTTAACATGACCTACCGATAAAAGGCCACAATCTAAACATTCCAAATAGGGACATCTTGTGGTCATATAAAGGTCAATTGCTATTGGTGAGGAAAGTTTGCAGATGGTAAATATTTGTTAATTCCTCGCCTCAAGTGAAAAGATGCCAACAATAATGAACTGCCTTTCTTTCTCTTATTATATTTTTAGCATTTAGAAATATGATTCCTCAAGTGAGACGAATGCAAGTCTTTTATATATGTGGGTATCAGTTGTGGGACTTCACCTGGCCATTATTTAAACTCCATTAATGAGTGGGTAGTCACATTCGCCAAAGAAAAAGAGAGAAAGCTGTGCTTCATACAAGGACATGGGAAGCTTTTATGTTATCTTTTTATTTGTAATAGTTTGGTCGAATATAAAATTGACAGTGTGATAAATCAAATGGAATGTTCTTTCTGTATCATATTTCATATCGTACTTGTAAAATAAACAGAATGCTAAAAGATAAGCCACTGAACACAAAATTTAACCAACTCACGTCTATCCAACCTTATCATACCAGCAATACAAATTACTCAAGCTCCCTTACTCAGAATCACAACACATTCAGTGCATCAAGTCCCCACCACTATTTGTATCCATGGACCTCCTGGTCTAATCCCACTCTCCTGCTTGATCCCGTTTAATATTCCTCTTTTTCAGGCAACTATCTAATTCCCTTTAAAAAGAATTTATGAACTGCATCAACAACAGTTTGTTGCACAGAATTTCAAATTCTCACCACCCTCTGAGTAAAGATTGTTTTCCAACCTCCCATATTAATTATTTTTATGATTATCTAAAATGTATGCACTTTCAACCAGAGGAGACAATCTATCACTATTTACCTAATTAGAACCCTCCATTATGTTAAAGACTTCTTTCAGGTCACCCCTTAATATTCTTAACTCTGGCAGGAAAAGCCCTAACCTGTTCAGTTTCTCTTGATAACTGTAAACCTCACCCATAGTAATTTCCGAGTGAATCTCTGCTGTACTTTTTCTATTGCTTTTGTATCTTTCCTATAATGGAGTGCACAAAATTGTACACAATATTATTAAAGAATTTGCATTGATATAATTCCTTTCATATTCTCAGGATGTCCCAAAGCATCTCACAGCCCATTACGTACTTTTGAAGCATAGTCAATGTTGTAATGAAGGGAAACACAGCAGCCAATTTGCACACAATAAGGTCCCACAAACACAGTGAGATAAATGACCAGATAATCTGTTTTGATGGTGTTAGTTGAAGGATAAATGTTGGCCAAGACATTGGGACAGCTCTCTGCTCTTCTAAGAATAGCACCATGGGATCTTTTACATCCACCTCAGAGGTCAGAAGGGGCCTCGTTTTAACATCTCTTCTGAAAAATGCCACCTCCGACAGTGCAGCACTCCCTCAGTACTGCACCAAAGAGTCAGTCTAGACTGTGTGCTCCAGTCTCTGGAATGGTGCTTGAACCCACAACCTTCTGACTGAGAGGTGGCACCTGAGTAAGTTCAAAATTTCTGCTCTATGCCTCTAGATGCAAAACTAAGAATTCCCTTTGCCTTTTTTTATGGTCCTATCTATTTGCACTGCAACTGTCAATGAGCTGTGCATCTGCACACCAAGGTCCTTCTGCTCCTCTATTCCATTAAAAATATAATTTAAGTTGTGACTCATTTCCCTATTCTTACTTCCAAAATGTATTACTTCACAATATTCTACTTTGAAATGAATCTACCATCTATCTTTCCATTCTATTAACCTATCAATGACCTCTTGAAGCTTTCCACCATTTTGTTACAATTTGCCATATCCTCAATTTAGTGTTATCAACAAACCTTGATTGTTCCTTTAATTTCTAAATCCAGATTATTCAGAGAGAGTTGCTATATAGTAAATAACATCAGCCCCAAACGGACCCTGGTGGAATGCCACTAACTTTACTGTGTTTTATTGAGAACGTTCCTCTTTTCCCTTTGCTTCCTACGCTAAAACCATCACTTCATCCTCGTGGCTACATTCCCCTTAATTCCAGGTGCCATTATTTATCTTTGATAAAAGTCTCTTATATGTTACTTTATAAAAATTTTTGAAAATCTATATAAACTACATCCATTACATTTTCTTTATATATCCTTTCAGTTCATAGTATCATCGTAAGTACAGCACAGGAGGAGGCCATTTGGCCCATCGTGCCTGTGCAGGCTCTTTGAAAGAGCTATCCAATTAGTCCCACTCCCCTGACCTATAATTTATCCAATTCCCTTTTGAAAGTTACTATTGAATCTACTTCCACCACCCTTTCAGGCAGTGCATTCCAGATCATAACAACTCGCTGTGTAAAAAAATGTTTTCTCATGTCGCCTCTGGTTCTTTTGTCGATCACCTTAAATCTGTGTCCTCTGGTTACCGACCCTTCTGCCACTGGAAACAGTTTCTCCTTATTTACTCTGTCAAAACCCTTCATGATTTTGAACTCTATGAAATCTCCCCTTAACCTTCTCTGTTGTAAGGAGAACAACCCCAGCTTCTCCAATCTCTCCATATAACTGAAATTTCTCACCATTCTAGTAAATCTATTCTGCACCCTCTTTTAGGCATTGACATCCTTCCTAAAGTATGGTGCCCTGAATTGAACACAATACTCCAGCTGAGGCCTAACCAGTGTTTTATAAAAATTTATGATAACTTCCTAGCTTTAGTACTTAAGCCTCGATTAATAAAGCCCAGGATCCCATATGCTTTTTTTAACAGTCTTCTCAACTTGTCCTGCCACCTTCAAAGATTTGTGTATGTGCACTCCCAGGTCTCTCTTATTCTTTGAAGTCATTCTTCAAAGAATTCTATAAGGTTGGTCAAGCATAATCTGGCTTTCAGAAATCTTTGCTGACTTGCCCTGATTAGCTCATGTTTCTCCAAGCGCTTAGTAATTTCATCCTGTATTATAGACTCTAGTTGTTCACCAACAACTGAAGCAATACTAATTGGCCTATCATTTTTGGCTTATTCCTGCCTCCTTTTTTGAAGAGGGGAATTCACATTTGTCACCCTCCAAGTCCTCTGGCACAATTTTCTTTTTGAAAGTTATAGCTTTAAGTGCAGGCAATTGGGACTAGCTTAGTGGTATAAACTGGGCGACATGGACATGTTGGGCCGAAGGGCCTGTTTCCATGTTGTAACTTCTATGATTCTATGATTCTATAGCTGGAGCCTCTGCTCTTTCTTTCCTAGTTTCCTTCCTTCAACGCAAACCATCAGGTCTCAGTGATTTGCCTACTTGGTTTGAGTAACTTTGGTACCATTTTTCTTTGAATAATGACTTCCACTAATTGCTTTACATCTGGTGGATCCACAATTTCAATATCCTCCTCTGCGAAAATTGAGGCAATGTATGTATTATTTCTGCAATTCCTTCACAATCCGTGACAAACTTGCCTCCTTCATCTCTTTGCAACTAATATTTATTTTGTATTTTACAGTCAACAACAGACTGTGTTTTTTCAACCTCAATGGAAACTTATTTAGTCTCAATTAGTGGCTTACATTTTTAATTTTTATGAATCTTTTTTAAAAATGACAACTGATCTTTTATATCTGCCAAAGTAGGCTATGAAATTTGATTAAACCACACAAAACGATGCCATGTTCTTGATGTTCTTACATTTATATAGCACATTATCATGTCAAAATGTTTCACACAACTAATTACTTACTGAATTACAGGCACTGTTGCTATGTAGACCAACACTGGCCATTCTGTACCAATAAAGTCCCACAAAAAGAAATAAGATGACTGACCAGTTAATCTGTGTTTGGTGATATTGATTGATTGAAAAATGTTGCCTAAGACACTGGGAGAATTCCCTGCTCTTGTTGGCATTTCTAGATCTTAAGATATCCACCTGAACCACTGGAACAGGCAGACATGACCTCAGTCTTCTCTGAAGGACGAGGATGACCAACTGTACTTGATCAACTATCAACACAAACAAACCTTTAATTCCTTTCGTAACTACAATTTCAAACAACAATTTTCTAACATTAAAAACTACCATAGTGCAGTATGCTACCTCCTTATTAAATGGAGACCAGTTTTGATTGCAGATTAATGCTGAACCACCTCAATTTGCAAGAACAAACCTGTCAATCCCATCCGTAGCAATATTCTCTGTATATGTCATGCTATTTGGGGTTAAATGCAACTATTTTGTAAAAGTGCTAAATTACTTGCTGTCCATCTTGAAGTGTTTCATAGTTTCTTAATTCTTATTGAAATTCAGCCTATTGTTTGATGTGCAGGACACAGAGAGGTTTGGTTGCTTACGGTTTAAGATGCATTGCTTGAGTTATATTGTTGTCAGCTGCAAGTTGGTTTTTGTTTCAAAACAAATATGCTTGGCCACTCCCGCTGTGAGTGCTGAGACACGTATTGGCCTACCCAATTATTTAAACATCATTGCAGGCAAGTTCATATTGAGGACAAAATGGGATACAGTAGACCATCTGGTTAATTCAGTGACCCAAAAGGATCTGATAGCTTGCAAGTGTCAAAATCATGAGCAGGTTGTGATGGTCTTCCTGGAAAGTGGAATAAAATGGATTCTCACTATTCATTCTGTGAATACAACAGTGAGAGTCTATTTTGTGAAGCTTCTGTGAGGATGATATGGGGTAAAATAAAATAATTCCTGTTACAATGATTTTTTTTTAAGTTCAGTTTTCATGAGGATTATTACAAGCATGAAAGCTGGTTTAATATTCTCTGTTTCGTTAAACAATTCATTGCGATCCTTTCCAGAAGTGGCTAGCTGTAAGGTAGCCTTAAACTGTATTGGTGTGGTGTTGATGCAAACTCCATAATATTAATGCAGCTACATAGATATCATGAATGGTTTTAAAACTGCAATGTTAATCCCGTTGTACTAAAAGAAGCACTGGAAAAATGAAACAAAGATATACTTTTAAACAGTGGAATTTAATTTTCTCCTATTCTCTCCTGTTTTATTCTTGAGTTTATTTTTTCTTCATTTTCAACTAAAATACCCCGTTCTACTTTTAAAAAATATTGAAACACCGTTCCTCTGTCATCAAATATATGTTTGACATGTTTTTAAAAGCCAAATTTAAAACACTACTGCTCAATAGGTTCTTTCATCAGTGGTCCCATCAGCCCAATGGCACTCAGATGAAGCAGTTCCTTGGTAATGTTATAAAGATTATAACTGTACTGAGTCGGAATCAAGTATCAGACTACAGTTGTCCTGTTAGATTGCATCAACATGATGCAATTTTGACAATGCAGCAATGTGAATATGGCAGCTTAGCTCAGGAATCAGGCTCCAGCTTGACTCTAGAACAGAATAAAGGCAAAGACTCCTTTCCTGGAGACCGTCTCACACTGTTTGGGCTTAAGACTGTATGGGCTGCAACTCCAGTTTGGATCTGGGTTGAAAAAGATCATCAGACAGTCCACACTTTACAAACTTACCGTAGAGTCCCTTTAATATCAGAAAGTGCATGCTCCTGCCCAGGGTCTCCTGACATGAAAAAGCAGCTATTGGCCAGCAAATTGGTCTCAGGCCAGAAACCGATATGAAGCAAGCGACGGGCCTGCAATGCGTACCCAAAGGGGAAGGCCTGAGGCTCGCTGGGATTTGCGCCCGTCTGCATACTACCAGCCAGCTGCAGACACCAAACTAAAATACCCTGTTCTACTTTTAAAAAATATTTAAACACTGTTCCTCTGTGATCAAATACATATTTGACATGCTTTTAAAAGCCAAATTTAAAACACCACTGCTTAATAGGTTCTCTCATCAGTGGTCCCATCAGCCCAATGGCACTCAGGTGAAGCAGCTCCTTGGTAAATGTTATAAAGATTATAACTGTACTGAGTCGGAATCAAGTATCAGACTACAGTTGTCCTCTTCGTTTGCAGCAACATGATGCAATTTTGACAATGCAGCAATGTGAATATGGCAGCTTAGCTCAGGAATCAGGCTCCAGCTTGACTCTAGAACAGAATAAAGGCAAAGACTCCTTTCCTGGAGACTCATTTGGTGTTATGCCAGTATTATGCAGATAGGGCCCAATGCAGCTCATCTGTCAAGGTTCTAGAGCCGGCCTGCAGGTAAGTCCTGGGATGGAGGAAGGGAGGCGAATGGACGGGCGGGATTGGGTAGGGGGGAGGTGCAGCGAGTGCAGGCCAGCAGCGGTCTGTACCCCTGTTCCTCCTGGCTCCACATTAAAGTAAATTTTTTAAAAAACTTACCTTTTCTTTAGTGATCTCCAGTGGTCTCTATAAGGACCACTGGTTAGGCTGCTCTGAATCCGGAAAAACTGAGCGGAGCATGTGCATATCCTGCACAGATTATGCCGAATTTGGCATCAGGAACCTAAAACAGGTGCTAGGCTTCTGATTAACATATTGAAGGAGCCTAACAACTGTTTAAGATGGGTGCCCTGGGTACTCAGAAGTTGCCATCTACCGATTTTGCAGCTAGCACACTTACAGGGGGATCGGGCGCTGGAGATTGTGCCCAGAAATTGGGCATGACGGGAACCAGTTTTCCCCCCTACGTGTGTAAGTATGTTCACACAGTGACCTGTACTTGCAGGTAGAACGTTATTTACACAATGTAACTCAGGTATAGCCAATTATATCTTACAGTCATCAGTCTCAGCTTGGTAATGCAGTATAACTGCAACTTCCAATACACTGGGTGATTTCAGGCCCAACCCAGTGCTTATTTGTGAGTGAGTCATTGAGCTGGAATAAACCTTTTGGGGGTGATTTTAAACCACAAGAACGGGTGGATTGGGGATGGGTGGGAGTTGAAAATAATTGTTTTTTGGGTTGCGACCGCAACCCGGCTTTATTTCTGGCTTTAACGTCAGCGCGGAAAAGTACAGGCTTCCCACTGGGAATGCAAAGTCTGAAAATTTTGCAGTTGCAACCCAAAAAAACAACTATTTTCAACTCCCACCCGCCCCCAACCCACCCGTTCTTGGGATTTAAAATCACCCCCTTTGTTCCCCTGACTCCACGCAAGTGTAAGAAGAGTCATTTTCCCTTTCTGGTCCCATGTTGGCCATTACCCTTCCCCATTTACCAAGTTTGGCTGGAATGCAGGATGCATCTGTAATAGTGGTTTATTTAAAACACGAGGAACGTATGCTATTGACTTTGTGCAGGGCACTGGCCCTACGTTATGCTTATACCTATTTAGATACACTTGATGGGTCAAATCTCAAACACATTTTCTGGTTTCTTTCACAGATTCCACTTTAGTATGCATGGCTTAAAATGCCAGAAGCAGAATAATTTGCTTGTTATGATGCCAGTAAGTGTACAGCTATAAACTACTCCTTGTGGTAGCACAATCCACATTCTTACCACTTTGAGTAAATAAGTTTTTCCATAAACCCATGGATGTTTTATAAATACATTAAGAGCAAGAGGATAACTAAGGAAAGGATAGGGCCTATTAGAGACCAAAAAGGTAATCTATGTGTGGAGGCAGAAGATGCTGATATAGTTCTTAATGAATACTTTGTGTCTGTCTTCACAAAAGAGAGGGACAATGCAGACATTGTAGTAAAGGAGGAGGAGTGTGAAATATATTGGATGGGATAAACTTAATGAGAGAGGAAGTATTAGGGGGATTAGCATCTTTGAAAGTAGATAAATCACCAGGGCCGGATGAAATGCATCTCAAACTATTAAAAGAAGCAAGGGAAGAAATAGCGGAGGCTCTGCCCATCATTTTCCAATCCTCATTGGATACAGGCATGGTGCCAGAGGATTGGAGGACTGCTAACGTTGAACCATTGTTTAAAAAGGGAGCGAGGGATAGACCAAGTAATTACAGGCCAGTCAGTCTAACCTCGGTGGTGGGCAAATTATTGGAATTAACTCATTTAAAAAGTACCAGGACGTGCACCTGAAGTGCAGTGACCTACAAGGCTATGGACCAAGTGCTGGAATGTGGAATTAGGTTGGGTGGCTCATTTTCGACCAGCGCGGACACGATGGGCTGAATGGCCTCCTTCTGTGTCGTAAATTTTCTATAATTTTATAACATCTTACATACATTTACACACAATATTAATTTTTGTTGTATTTTGTTTAGCTCTATTTCTTCCCAAATTCACCGTCATTTAATGATACAGCACAGCAGGAGGCCATTCGGCCCATCATGCCTGTGTCATCTCCCCAGCCCAGGAACCTTCTATGACTGAGAACTGATGGCACTCTTCTCCCAGGACTCCGTTAATGCCATCCTGAAACAAATGCCAGGAGGCATGAGATTGCAGTTTGAGAATGACACTTCCTCTATTTGGTGCCTAACTATAGTAACATTAGAAGTAGGTGTAGGCCACTCAGCCCCTCGCGCCTGCTCTGTCATTCAATTAGATCAAGGCTGATCTCAATTAGATCTCAGCTCCCCCCAGTTGAGATTGGGAGTTCAGCGCCATGTGGGACTCAGACCTACATTCCTCTACTCTGTAGTGCTGCAGTAGACTGTGTTATACACATATAACTTAACGCTCCATTCAAATTCCTAGTCTGGGCTCAAAATGGACAGTGATTACCCTCACTTAAGTATATATTTATAAGCTAAACAATGACAACACTAACTGGCCACAATACACAATTTAAGTATCATCTTTATAAGCGCATGCATATAATTATGCTTGACACATCTTTGGGGGGCGGTTGGGGGAGGGGATTTTCAACCTCCGCCCAAAATGGGCGTTAAGTGGGCAGGGTATCTGCGATGCCCAGCCAACGACATGGCAAGAGGCACGAACCATTTTCAGGTTCATGCCTCATTTTCATAAGGTGGGAGAGTTGTCAGTGCTACTCATGCTGGTTGTTGGCAGGAAGAGAATTCAGGCAGGCGGTGATGCCATTCAAAGACTGCCTGCGTCTCTTAAAGGGGAAGTACACTTTGTCTGTGCTGCATGGTTCCGTTCTTGAACACAGAGAATACAGTCAAACAGTGAGTACTGTAAGGGCTCCAAGATTTTCAGGCAGCACCATGGAGGTCAGCAGGAGGAAGGAGGTCCTGTTTCCGGCTGATACCAAGGCAAATAGCCCTTCAACAATGGGCAGAGGCGACTGAATAGGTCAATGGGAGGAGCATCGCGCCGAGGAGCTGGCAGCAGTGTCAAAACAAATTCAATGGTTTGACCAGAGCTGCTAAGGTAAGACTCCTATTCACACCCTTCTTACTGTCTGCTCAGCTCTGCACCACCTGTAGCCCCAGTACTCAAGCCGACCCTCCCCCACTTCCCATCCCTCTCTTCCAATCACAGCAGCACATTTGCCTGCCTCTCCTTCCACTGCCACTTGCACACGATGCACCTGCTACTGTCCTCACAATTACTCCCCTCACTTCCTCACCTGCTGCTTCTTCCACGCACCATCCAAATTATGCTACCCTGGCGTGCACATCTTCATGACCCTGAAACAGTTCACACACTAACATACTCCCTTTCTCCTTGCAGGACAAATTGGCACACAATAAAAGGGAACAGACAACCACAACAGGAGTGCCTCTATCATTTCAAGAGCCGCTCTCAGTGGAAGAGGGTACCACTAATGTAGTGAGGGGAGAGCGGGCCAGAACCGTGGCAGGTGGCGAGGATGGAGGACTCATCCCACAGGGTGTTTGGCCGTAGATTTCTCTTCCACTCACATGCTCTCCCTCACACACTCGGCATGACGACCTGGTGCTGTATTGATCTGCCACTCATCTGCTAAGGCTTACCCTTGCCGCTAACTGCTCACACTTTTCCCCTCTGTCCTTTTTCCCAGTCCATTGTAAGTCTCTGGCCCAGCTGCAGCTGAGAAGAGGACAGTCCTCCGGAAGATAAACTGTCAGTCGCTCTCACCCTTACAAGCACCAGTTCAGAAATCGGCACCCTCCGTACTTTAGAGAGTCAGTTAGAGGGGTCTGTACTGGGAGAATCTCTGAGCATAAGTGAGCAGGAGCAAGGGCTGAGGGAAAGGGTGGCTCAGGAACCGGCTCTCTGCCTTAGCCCTGCTGTACAAGGCACCGACGGAGATTTCCAGGGCCTAGTCTACAAAAGACTGATAACTGCGCACCACCAATTGCTCGATGTATTGGACTATCTGCCAGGGAGCCTGCGCACAATGTCAGACAGCAAGGAGGAGTCCGCCTCTAATGTGTGAAGTCATCATGTACGGCCTTGAAGCGCTGCAGTCAACCATGGAGCATGCGGTCAACCTACACACTGCACCATGGCCCTCAGTTATCCAGCCTGTGGCACAGACAGCTCTCTTTCAGTCTCTGGGTTCCACCATCTCCTGCAACTTGCTAAGCTTGAAGGAAAACACGGATAGGGGCTTCCAAACCATCACATTACTCCTACGCTCTGTTACCTTGCAGAGCAGTGACAGTTCTGAGACGCAGCCCCATGCACGTGGCAGTGGCACCATGGAAGAGGTACATACTGTCCTCTCTCAGCATGACAGCATGCCTGGTTCTCTACCACTCCCTTAACCAGTGACTGTGCTGGTGCCAGCTGGGCCAGACTGTCTGAGCAGTAGCCGTGATACTGCAGTCTACAGCCGGACCCTCTCAGGCCAGAGCTCCTCAAGGTCACCCACCACGGCCATTTCAGTTACCTTCACTGAATGAACAGCGGTCTGCCACCTTCCCATGTTGTAGCCATTAGAGTAGCAACTCAAGGGAGCACAAAACTAGGTAGAAGAGCACATCTGATAGGCACTAGGGGTTGCACCAGGGTGATCTTGAGTTTTTGTATGTGATGCTGGCAATTTTAAATCATTGTTTTTGACCAAGAGTAGCAACAACAGGAGGAAGAAGGAATGAGAGCTGCAGCTGCAGGGGAAACCAGCTGGGAGGGATACATACCGGAATCTTTACCCTCTCAACAGAATGTACAAGCCCAGGACAACATCCCTGCACTTGTCCGAGGAGCAATGTATAAGGAGGCAGTGCTTTTCTAGGAGGCTGTCGGAGTTTTGTCGCTTCCTGCAACAAAGCCTGCAGCCTACTGCCACAGCTATCACTGCAATATCTGTTGCAGTCAAAGTCACTGCAGTCCTGAACTTCTTTGCCTCGAGGTACTTCGAGACTGCCACAGAGAATAGCAGGTACATCAATCAGTCTGCAGTTTGTGTTTGCCTTAAGCAGTTGACTGATGCCATGTTTACGAAAAGAAACACTTTTATCACTTTCCCCGTGGACAACTGGAAACAGCAGGATGGGGCTCTGGGGTTCATACAGATTGCAGGCTTCCCCCAAGTGCTCCTCCAGACAAGCTGTCTGCTTTCATGAATCACACGGGCTTCCATTTTATTAATATGCAACTGGTACGTGATCACCAGCAGTGCATCATTCAGGTCTGTGCCTGCTTTCCTGGCAGTTGCTATCACACTTTTATATTGCACCAATCCTCCCTCTTTGCCCCTGCACAGCAAGTGAGAAGCTGGCTGCTTGGCAACAAGGAATATTCCCTGCATACTTGGCACATGACTCCTCTCATGAACCCACATTCAGTGGCCAAACTGCACTACAATAAGACCATGGCTCAACTATGGCCCACTGCAGCAACCATTGCGATGCCTGATGCTCTTTCCCTATAGCCCTGAAAGTGTTGCCCCTTCAAGTGTTTATCCAATTCCTTTTTGAAAGTTACTATTGAATCTGCTTCCATCATCCTTTCAGGCAGTGCATTCCAAATCATAACAACTCACTGCGTAAAAAAAAATGGCCTTGCAAGCCACTCAGTTACCTGAGTTACTCAGTTACCAACTCAGAGCAACTTGTTTTGAGAAATAAATGCCGGCCTTGCCAGCAATGCCCACATCCGAAAAATTAATTTTTTTTTTACATTTGCAATAACCTGCATGGCCTGGCATTAAGCTGTTATGGAGTTGGGCAAATCAGGACTCCAACAACAACCCTGCTGTTGCTGCTCCCTCCAATTACTTTCCCAGATTTTCACAAGTCAGAATGAAAAATGTTAATTGCATAATTGGAGAACCACAATTGCAGTACAGTATAGAAACAAAAATTAAAGGTGAGGCAAAGTGGCTTATATTTTCACAGCTTATTCACACAAACATCCTAATTGATCTGCTTAATTAAATAGAGAAATCTGACATCTCATGGTATGCCCTGTTAGTTAGACTTCTTCCCTCAACCATCAGCTCGAAAAAATTTTGCCCTGTAAGTTGCTGGACGTGCAAGCTTATAACAGCGTGGCGAGGGCAGTGGGGCATTTGGGACCTTACTGAATGACGGGACCAACAGTCCATCTCCTTAACTAATGAGATTTAAGAATTGAAAAAGAAAGAGCAGAATGGCAGAGGAAATTGGAGTCACATCGGGTCCAGAGAGAAATAAAGAGAGGGAAAGAAGGATTGGATTAAGAGAGAGAGAAAAAAAAGAGACAGAAAGGAAAAGTAAGAAGAAAATTTTAAAATTCAAAATTTTAAATTTTAAAGATCTCGAAGAACAATTTGCTACCTGCAGCAATGAGACTTCACAGTTTCAATTGTTCCCTTTCTGGGCCGAAAAGGTTGATTGGCAATGCAAAAACAGGAGTAGTGGTGAACGGTTGTTTTTCGGACTGGAGGGAGGTGTACAGTGGTGTTCCCCAGGAGTCGGTGCTGGGACCACTGCTTTTCATGATATATTTTAATGACTTGGACTTGGATGTACAGGGCACAATTTCAAAATTTGCAGATGACACAAAACTTGGAAGTGTAGTGAACAGTGAGGAGGATAGTGATAGACTTCAAGAGAATATAGACAGACTGGTGGCAAGGGCGGACATGTGGCAGATGAAATTTAACACAGAAAAATGCGAAGTGATACATTTTGGTAGGAAGAATGAGGAAAGGCAATATAAATTAAAGGGCACAATTCTAGAAAGGGTACAGAAATAGAGAGATCTTGGGGTGTATGTACACAAATCATTGAAAGTGGCAGGGCGGGTTGAGAAAGCAGTTAAAAAAGCATACGGGATCCTGGGCTTTATAAATGGAGGCATAAAGTACAAAAGCAAGGAAGTCATGATGAAGCTTTATAAAACATTGGTTCGGCCACAGCTGGAGTATTGTGTCCACTTTAGGAAAGATGTGAAGGCCTTAGAGAGGGTGCAGAAGAGATTTACTAGAATGATTCCAGGGATGAGGGACTTTAGTTATGTGGATAGACTGGAGAAGCTGGGGTTGTTCTCCTTGGAACAGAAAAGGTTGCGAGGAGATTTGATAGAGGTATTCAAAATCATGAAGGGTCCAGACAGAGTAGATAGAGAGAACATGTTCCCACTGGCAGAAGGGTCAAGACCCAGAGGACATAGATTTAAGGTGATTGGCCAAAGAACCAAAGGTGACATGAGGAAAAACTTTTTTACACAGCGAGTGGTTAGAATCTGGAGTGCACTGCCTGAGGGGGTGGTGGAGGCAGATTCAATCCTGGCTTTCAAAAGAGAACTGGATAAATGCTTGAAAGGAAAAAATTTGCAGCGCTATGGGGATAGGGTGGGGGAGTGGGACTAGCTGGATTGCTCTTGTATAGAACCGGCACGGACTCAATGGGCCGAATGGCCTCCTTCCATGCTGTAACCTTTCTATGATGCTATGAGTCACTGAAATGCCGGAAATTCATGAAACTCACTGGAAGGTTGAGAGTGAGCTGCCATTTTCGCGAGGCTAATGGCAGAGCTGTGGAAATCACCCAGCAACCTGTGGTGATTTGCAGTTCATGGGGGATCTCTTCTTCGCCACAAGTTTACACATTAATAATGGCATGCGCCATTAAACACGCCGTTATTTTGGCAACAAAACTTGGACCAATATTTGGACATATAATTTTTCTTGGTTTTAGCATTTTTTTTTAATATCAGAGCGCATATATTCTGCTGGTCTTCATTACTGATGCACGTGCCTCATGAAGGTGTCATCTGGGGACACGGCTTTGCACTGTGTGTGAACTGGGATTTTGCCTATTTTGTTCTGGCCAGACTGCACGAGTTTCTCAGGAGGCTCATGCTGCTGGCATATGTGGGCCTTATTGGGGGCACCGTGGGTACTCACCTCTTTCTTCTGTTGTGCTCTTTTTTTCCGATGAGCATGAACAGATTAGTAAAGAGCCTTAACACTGCTATAGAAATGGCCAACTGGTTTCCCATTATATGAATCAATGAGCAGGTGTGCAGCATGCGAATGGCTGTTGGAAGAAGCATTAATCAGCCTACATTTCCTGATAGGTGAGTCATATCATTGGAAAGTTTCCATGAATGATGTGCCATGCATGATATGGGCAACTTTGTGATTGTGTATTCCCAAATGGACTTCGACAAATGTATTTTCCTTTGAGAACTACCTTGTGGGATCCTGTTTCAACCTTTACTTGTTGATTCTAGCCATGGAAAATGTATTAACAATTCACCACATGTCTGTTGTACATTTTGTGACCCTTAGACCCAAAGACTCTCCATTATTGCACCTCCCTCAAGAACACATCTAGGTCTTGCACATTCAAGAGGGTGGTTCTCCCACCTCCCTGAGCTCTGGAGACACCCTCAGCCATCCCTTTTAAGTTAATGAATTTCAACTTTGGTTGTTATTAACTTGCACTGTTGGAATTGTCACTGCCCCTATAAGGCACGACACAGCCCTTTAAATCTATTGCTGTGCCAGATATCCCACCCGACAGCCTGCAAGCTCCCAGCAAATGGGCCAATCCTCACTGAAAGTAGTGAATAATTATTTCAATAAGTCAACTGAGCAAAATCTTGTGAGGACTGCACCATATGCATTTGACAGGAGATGGAGTCACACTTCTAGGTATTCTGCCACCACATCCCAGTTAGGAAACCCACACTTATATCCGTGAATATTAAGTCATTTAATTGACTTGCTTGGTCTTTTGTAACCATTAATTGCTAAGTAAGTAGCTTTTGTTAGTCAGCATTGCAAGATAAATGAATTATACAGGAAGAAAATATTGCCAAAAATGACAATTTTATCCAGGATTATTACATTGGGATATCTTAGTTTTAAGAGTTTTGAAATCTTACACTTTCAATAACAAGTTTATTTCAAAATCTACAAGCAAAGTGATCACATTTTGGTTCAGAGTGTTCGAAAAATACCATTCAATAGAATTTGGCCAAAATTATACCTTCGTTATCAGAAACATGCAAAATTCTCTGGCTTTGTGTCTCAAACTGACATAGTCTTTCTGATACCGAATATGAATAAAATATAATTTCTGGGATGCCAAAATATCTGTGTTGGAAAGCCAAACCACGTCTGTAAAAGCCAACATATTTGCTTTCATCCTTACATGAGATACTGAAAAGTCAAAGCACTTGTCATAAATACCAGGAATTCATGCAGAAAACCATTGTCTACCTTAAGATTTATGTGCATAAAATATTTTTTTACTTTTTTTTAGTTTTGGTTACTGCCCTTTCCCCTCCTTTATGTCTCTCATCATTCCCCAGCTGAGCAGATGAATAGGCAACCTGCTACACACACTTGGTCAATACTGCTCCACAACTGGCCACTTGTAGCACTAGGGGGTACATTGGAGCAGTTGGAGGTAATACATATTCTGACTTGACTTCCCTTCCTGTGGAGTAATTCCCAAGATTACACTTAATGGCACTTCCTGATGGGAAGACTGAGATCAGGAATAGTTCATGTGGACAAGTATGAGTGCAAACCATATCCTTGCAGCATCAGTGATCTGTTTCACCACACTGCCATAAAACAATGTTACACTGTGAATTAGAAATGCCTTTTCATTTGGAAACTGGGTAGGCAGACAGTTCAAATTGTCTGGGAGACTTATCCGCCGACATTCCGCTCCCTTTTCACCGTCTTCTATTTTAACCTGCTCGGAAAAAGCCGGTCATGTCTTCTTTAAGTGTGCGGACTTGAATTCAATGACATCATTGGGCCCCAACTGCAATTTTAATTGGTATCCTGATCAAGGAGTGTGGCTTTCCCACCACGTGAAGATAACAGGAAGAGGAGCCAGGCCTAGAAGAGTCTTTATTTTACTTTTTTTTAAACTTTCCTTGTGGGGCCAGGATAAGAGGCCCCACAAGTAAAATTTAGGACTCCTCTGCCCCGGGCTCCCCTCTTCCTTCCCATTTACGAAACCCTTCCAGAACCACCTCCCCATGACTTACTTAAATGCCGGTGACCATTCCTTCAGTCCTGACTGGCAGCCTTGTGCTGTCCAACATTCCGCTCCCACCCGCTGACCAGCTGCCGCTACCTGCCTGTTTCCGGCATGCAGGTGAGGCCTGGTGTTAAAGTCACCTGGGCCTCACAGTGCCAAGATCAGGGGGGATTTGGTGCTCACCTCAGCCTTACCCACCTGATTCCTCTTCTAGGTTAAAATTGGGCTTTAGTATCATTAAAAAGGAATAAAAAATCCCCAAACTGCAAAACGACAACCATCAGGAAACATACCAAGTATCGACCAACTCTATTCTTTATTGTAGTTGTCCTGACCCACTCCAGTTCATCTTGAACAATCACTATTATTGTGGTATGAAATTATCACATTGGACTGTGGCAGAAACGGGTTGCCCATTAACTTGAGTTTTACATATTAATTCTTATAGTATTGTAATTATCTTACTATTTCAATACTAATTTAAATGTAACCTCATGTTTCATGCATTTACTTTAATGATTTAAAAATTATTTGACACTTAAAGAGGTACATATGCCATCTAAATTACCATTAAAACTGAATGTTTTACATTCAGAATGTCAGTTATGCTACAGCCATGTGGAATAATATAGTCTTGTAATTGAGGGTACTTTGAATGGTATTAATGCCACTTTGTATGTTTCATACAGCAGTAAATAGTTACATCATAAAACTGTCCACAGTCACTTTATGCATGGCAGTCCAAACAGCTATTCCCTTGGTGTCCATATCCTGCCTGTCCAGTTGTTATCTTCGTTAAGCACATAGAAATTCTTTTAAAATGTGTGTTTCTAGTCCAATCTCATGTTAACATCACCAGATCCATCATTTTCAAATCAACTCTACAAACAACGTAAAATAAATGTAATGTCACAGAACGTGCTGCTGCAAACTGTGATTAAATGCTTCAGGAACAATTTTATCTGAAGTAAGCTTCACCTGCAATTAAAGGACACTGCTCGAAAAGTAATTAGGAAAGCAATCCCCAATACTGCCAACCTCCACCTCTGTCCCCCAGAAACAAAATAGAATGTTTGTAGTCAGCAGTTAGTCTATTAGAATCACAATATTAATAGTTCCATCACACCATTGACAATCTTAGGACCTTTATATAGTTTCTATTAAATGCTGAGCTTCATAGTTTTAAAAAATTATATTGTAAAGGTGTTGCCATGCTTCAAGTTGTGAGATAAACCATGTATACAGCTGGAAATAATAAACTATTGAGAAACTCAATAGTTTTTTATTTCCAGATGCATGCCATCATAATACGATCATGTAACTTGTTCTTAATATGTTTTTTCAATACTTATTACTCAGCCAGTGGAAAAGCATAACTTTTGGAAAATGGATGAAATCACTAAACTCCAGGGGCTCGATTTTAGGGTCGGGTTTCCTGCGGGTTTCCAGCGGGGTGGCCCCGAAAATCCCGATCTCCGGTCACGTGACCGGATCGCGACGAAATCCCGGCCACTTCCGGGTACCGCGCTGACGTGCGGGGCTGCGCGCGCAAGCCCCGCTGGTGGGAATCCCGCAGGCAATTAAAGCCAGCGGGGTTCCACTTGAGAGTACTTAACTTGCTCGTTGTGGTCAGTTAATGAGCTGAAGCAGCTGTCAAAAGAGGAAGTGTGGGATTTTAGGTTCAAGGCAGTCAGTTTCCCACACTGGGGGAAACAGAACCATTCAAACCAGGCGTGTTGCAGCCAGCAGCCTGTGGCAGGTGCCAAGGTGCGCTCCACGAGGGAGAGCCCTCACCCACGCAGGAGGCCACCGCGTCACATAGGGCAACCCCTGCCCCCCACCACCCCCCGCCAAGCCAGAGGACAGACCGACACGAAACCGCAGCCCCAGTCCGAGGACCCACACACCTACCCTGCACAACCCCTCAGACCAACACCTGCCAGTTGGGTGGTGTGTGGACACCCTCGGAGGACGAAGAGCATGACCAGCACCAGCAGCCTCGCAGTCCACGCCGTCCGCCGCAGAGACGTGGATCCCCCCAACACGGTGTTGTTGCACGCCCACCTGCACAGCAGGAGGGAGGGCTACCGCAGAGAGAGACGCGTCGCAGAGGGCACTACCCTCGCCACAGGGTCCACAGACCGAGGCGCAGCTCCCCGGACCTCTCCGAGCAGCAGTGCAGAGGGAGGCGCAGATTCGCTCGACATGTAGTCGTGGAGATCTGCAGCCTCTTTCATGCCGAGCTGCTCCTGGCTGGCCCCAGCACCAACTGCTTACCTGTCGCTGTCAAAGTCACCACTGCCCTCCACACCTTCTCCTCCGCATCCTTCCAGGGTGCAGCCGGCTACACCGCCGATGTCTCTCAGTCGTCTGCGCGGACGAGCCCTGCAAATACACCTGCACCTACTCTGCAGTAACACGATGGGTGGCATCAGTGGTGGGTCCTCATAGTGATACCCAGGAGCGGGCATTATTGGACACAACGGACAGGATTCGCGGAGACATGGCAGTGGTGGTGTCAATATAATGTGTGTTGTTTGTTGCTCTGAAATTCAATATGGGTAACACCCATGACAAACCCTCAGACACCCTTGTGCACCCCCTTCATGCTGACGAGACGTTTGCCTTACTCTGCCTACTGCACATATGTGATGCATGCCCTGTGGCTGCAGCACAGGTGGTGGCAGGTTGAGTGAGGCTGGCCGTGAGGGAGATGCACGAGAGGGTGAGTATGGGATGGAGCCATGAGATTGTATGAGGATTGGGTCGCGCGTTAGTGGCAGGATGAGTACTGGTGAGGTGAGTAGGTGGAGGTAAGATGAGGATGGGGTGTGAGTGGGCATGAAGGGTGATGTGACAGAATAGTGTTGGCGGTGCCGAAGGAGATGTGGGGTGGGGGCAGTGTTGTGGCAGACGGAGTGTAGGGGAAAGACTTCGTGTTCTCACTGTGGCGGACCTACTGCGGTCATTGCAGCGCCTCCTGCACTGTATGCAGGTGGGCCATATGTTGGTGGCGCAGGTGACCCCCTCTGCCACCTCGAGCCAGGCCTTCTTGGTGGCAGAGGCAGGCCGCTTCCTCCCGACCGCCGGGTGGAAGATCTGTGTCCTCCCCCTCCTCCTCACCCCATCTGATGATACCTGGGGTGAGGCATCATTAAACTGGGAGCAGCCTTCCCCCTGGGCTGCTCCATGCTGCAATTTGTTCTATTGGTTGCAGCATCTGTCAGTGGAGGACTGCCCCTTTAACTAGAGAGCCTCCAGCTGACAGATCGTACTGCGCATGCGCAGCCCGCCCGACGCGCAGGCCAGCGCCGTGGACCCCGGAGGAGCAGGTAATTGGATCCTATTAGTGGATTGCCTGCTACGATCGCGTGGGCAACCCACTAATTTCGCCGTTCGCGTTTTCGACGCTCCCGGAGGACCACCCGCTGGGAACCCGCAGGCCTGCTAAATTCGAGCCCCAGGAATCAAGATTGCCAGTTCTTTGCAAGTAATGTGATAATGTGGGTTTCAGCAGAAACTCCACAATCTAAACCTGGCTTACAATTCTAAGGAGAATGAGTAGAAACAGAGAGGGGGAGTTCCTAATTTTTGCTCTGCACAGTAGAGGTAGTTATCTCCACCCATGTATAGTCATGGACAGTTTTTCAAATATTGGTTAGTTGTTGCATTTCTTTAATATAATATCCTTATAGAGTTAATGTTTTCAAGCTGAGACTTCCCAATTAAATCAAATCCTGATATAAAATCAGGCCAGTTACATGCAAAACAGCATCAAAGCAAGTATATCTATCTTCTCTTTTCCATTGTCTGAGCACAATTTGAATTAATAATTTGAGAATAGCAAATAAATTAATAAATGCTCCTCCACCTGAATAGTTCAAACTAACTTTCAGAAATTATTTATCAGCATCTCAAGGTCCACCTCAAATGTTCCTGCTTGGAAATGCTGAAACTATGACCAGTAATTAAAAGTGAAACTTTTTTTTCCAACTGCATTGATATCTTTACATTGTTTGAATTTCACACTCACACAATCTTTTTTATATTTCAAAAACAGTCATGAAAATAATGAGCACCTGATTGAAACTGTAAAAAATGACTTGCTTTAAAGGAATATGCTTTTAAAATAATACATCCAAATGTGTTTTACTGATTATATCTTGCTCTGACCACACAAAATGTTCTAGCCTTACATGTGAATTCAAGGATCCTAAGCTGACTAAAGACAGCAAGGGTTACATTTTTGACATGCTGCAACAGTGGAAATGTGTTTCCGTTGCTGTTATAATTGGAGGACTTTGAAGATATGACGGTATCTGAGGTCTTCTCTGCTAATGGCCTGGCCACAACACTGGAGAGTCATTCCAAACATAGAGACAGTGCCAAGTGAGAGTGACAGGCAGTCCTTCACATGCCACCAAGCCAATTCTCTTCTTTGAGCTCTAAAGTGCACTACGCATATGAAACCAGCCAAGAACTGACCTTGTCATTGCACATTGTGCAGAATTTCTGAAGAACGTGGGATTAAAAAGTGACTGAGAGAGGCAGGACCATTCAAATTCTTTTTTTTGTTTAAAAAAGGAAAGTGCTTCAGGGCAAATACTCTCAGCCAGGAAATGCTAAGTGGCTCGGAGAGACCGACAGAAAAAAAAAATAACGGTGATGTAGGAAATGATATGTCTATTTATAAAAATAGCCATACAGGAGGAATACTTACCTGACTGCACCATTTGGATCCTGTCCTCCCATTAACGTTCAATTCCTACTGATGATTGAAGCACAGCAAAGCTGTTTTTGGGTTGCCTATTAATTTAAACAAAATATCAGCAAATTCTGATTGCAGAAATACAAACTTTATTGCCCAGTATTTATATGCAGCATTTGTATTGTATTTGCACTGAGTTCAATGCGAGCAGTATTTAAGGAGAACAGAGATTATTCAGGAATATTGTACTTTGACAACTTGGAAGACTATGAAAACAAGAAATATAAACTGAATAGTATTTGCAAACCCTCCTAAAATAGGTCAGTGAAGGATTGTGTTCACAGATTTATGATGTTGAAATTATTGTCAGTGCAAAATTTGTGTCTGATTTCAACTTTGTTTAGAAAATCTTTTTTTACTGCTTCTCCCCCTCAAACCTCATAGGTCTTCTTTTCGAAAGTAACAAAACACCCTGTATGGCGAGAATTGCAATCTACGTTCTGAACAGGACCTCGAATTTGAAACTTGGGAACCCATTGCATAAATCCCAATAGTCCATTTCCTTAAAACAAAAGAAGCAAATGTGTATCATGTGAGTCATGCAGCAAGAAATCGGAGTCAAAAGGGCAGTTAATATTATAGTTAGTACTTGTATATTTTTCTGTATTATTGTTAGCTTTTACTTCCATGAAGCACTGAATCTTCGGTTTTGAAACTTCAAAATAATTAAATAAGAGTAAGAATTGCTCTAGTTGCTATGTATAGCAATACCGTAAATACATTTAACAACTGTGAGAAGAATTTTCTGAGGCCCCACGCCACTGCCAGGGCCTCGATGCAACGGGCAGCTTACAGGAAATTCGCACGTGCATTGCTTGTGATTTTCCACCCATTAATGTCAATGGACAGGAAATAGCAGGCAGTGCACCAGCGACTTTCCAACAAGCTGCCCTCTGCTCTGATGCAAGTGGCCTCCGAAAGTTCCATCCATTCTGTTTACGACGTTGCTACACATGGTGACCAGAACAATCCGTCCCCTACTGATCATTTATCTTGTCTACAAAATAACCGACTGAATCATATTCTAATGGCAGTCTGTGATTAATGTTAATTATAGTGCAGATTGAAATTATAGTATACATATCAACAACAGGACAGCATATGTTTGCTTTCTATAAAGGACCACACTGATACCTCAGGGGCTACTTAGGCCAAGTGATGTAGCTTGAAAGATATATTGCCATATGCCAGAAGAGTTGGACAACAAATGTCCACAAGACTGCTGACATGATCTGTCATGAAAAACATCAAGGATGCCAGAGGGATGGTCCAGTTATATGTCTGTGGAGTCAGTGTGTCTGGGTCTTCAGCTGTTGTTTCACTGATTAATCATAATGAGCTAACACATTTGTATAAACTGCAATAAATTGCAATAACTCTAAAAGTATGTTTTCTGCCATCTTGGAGAGCACCAGAGAATTTGTGGCCTAACTAAAGAGTTTAATCACCAGACCCAAATATTTGGTCGCCAACCGCAAAGGTTATCTTTTGTTTGGAATCAAACAATGAATAATTCTGTAGCAGTTATGTACTTTGCAACTATAATTGTAAAACAACAATAATTTTGAACCATTTTTATCTGCAAAAGAATTGAAACGACATTGTTGGTTGAACAAAATAAAAATCATTTCAAACATTGTCATGTCAAACTTTCAAATTCATTCAGCTTCACATGTTCTGAGCCCTCAGCTACATGTCAGAACCTTCACGTCTTATAATGTTAGAATTCTGTGACCCCATAGTGTATTGGCTTTTTTTTTACTTTAGAAATGCTCATTAAAATAATGAGGTCCTGCAAATAATTACATAACAAAAATTGGTTTTACATTTATTTTGGAGGAAGATAATCATGAAACTCAATTGTGTTATTCTCCAGGATTAACTGATCATACAGGCAAGATATCCTACATTTGCAGGAGGATCTGAATGTCATCAGCTGGCTGAGGAGATCAATGGCTACATTTTTGCTTCACTGCAATAATGCCTACTGTTGCTTATATATTTGGAAAATCCTGAAGCAACAATTGCTTCACTTGCCATTTGATCCCAAATCTTCTGCCCCAGAAAATTTTTTTGAACAATTATTTTGCCAAACTTGCCAAAAAAACAGCCATGGACAACTAAAGTGATAAGGGACAGCATAAGACATAAGGAAAGGGCATACAAAAAGGCAAAAAATGGCACAGATCCTGGTGAATGGGAAAGATACAAAGATCAACAAAGGGTCACAAAACAGATCGTAAGAGCTACAAAAAGAGTGTATAAGAAAGGAAACTTGCAAGGGATATCAAAACCAATACAAAGAACATTTATAGTTACATTAGGAAAAAGAGGGTGGTCAGGAGCAGTGTTGGCCCCTTAAAAACTGAAAGTGGGGATGTTGTCATTGACAATGGGAAAATGGTGGACATGTTGAATGATTACTTTGCATCAGTATTTACAGTAGAAAAAGAGGATAGCATGCTAGAAATCCCAAGAAAACTAATATTGAATCGGGGACAGGGACTCAATAAAATTAACATAAGTAAAATAATAGTAATAAAGAAAATAATAGCACAAAGAGTGACAAATCCCCAGGACCAGATGGTTTCCATCCTAGGGTGTTAAAGGAAGTAAGTGAGCACATTGCAGATGCCCGAACTATAATCTTTCAAAGTTCTCTCGATTCAGGAACCGTCCCTCTAGATTGGAAAATTGCACATGTCACTCTGCTTTTTAAGAAAGGAGAGAGGGGGGAAACCAGGGAATTATAGACGAGTTAGTCGAACATCTGTTGTGGGGAAAATGCTGGAGTCTATAATTAAGGATAGGGTGACTGAACACCTCGAAAATTTTCAGTTAATCAGACAGAGCCAGCATGGATTTGTGAAAGGTAGGTCGTGCCTGACAAACCTGATTGAATTTTTTGAAGAGGTGACTAAAGTAGTGGACAGGGGAATGTCAATGGATGTTATTTATATGGATTTCCAGAAGACATTTGATAAAGTCCCACATAAGAGACTGTTTGCTAAGATAGAAGCCCATGGAATCAAGGGAAAAGTATGGACTTGGTTAGGAAGTTGGCTGAGCGAAAGGTGACAGAGAGTAGGGATAATGGGTAGGTACTCACATTGGCAGGATGTGACTAGTGGAGTCCCGCAGGGATCTGTCTTGGGGCCTCAATTATTCACAATATTTATTAACGACGTAGATGAAGGCATAGAAAGTCTCATATCTAAGTTTGCCGATGACACAAAGATTGGTGGCATTGTGAGCAGTGTAGATAAAAACATAAAATTTCAAAGGGATATTGATAGGTGAATGGGCAAAACTGTGGCAAATGGAATTCAATGTCGGCAAATATGAGGTTATCCACTTTGGACCAAAAAAGGATAGAACAGGGTACTTTCTAAATGGTAAAAAGTTAAAAACAGTGGATGTCCAAAGGGACTTATGGGTTCAGGTACATAGATCATTGAAGTGTCATGAACAGGTGCAGAAAATAATCAATAAGGTTAATGGAATGCTGGCCTTTATATCTTGAGGACTAGTGTACAAGGGGGCAGAAGTTATGCTGCAGCTATACAAAACCCTGGTTAGACCGCACCTGGAGTACTGTGAGCAGTTCTGGGCACCGCACCTTCAGAAGGACATATTGGCCTTGGATGGAGTGCAGCGTAGGTTTACTAGAATGATACCCAGACTTCGAGGGTTAAGTTATGAGGAGAGATTACACAAATTGGGGTTGTATTCTCTGGAGTTTCGAAGGTTAAGGGGTGATCTGATCGAAGTTTATAAGATATTAAGGGGAACAGATAGGGTGGATAGAGAGAAACTATTTCCACTGGTTGGGGATTCTAGGACTGGGGGCACAGTCTAAAAATTAGAGCCAGACCTTTCAGGAGTGAGATTAGAAAGCACTTCTACACACAAAGGGTGGTAGAAGTTTGGAACTCTCTTCTGCAAACAGCAATTGATGCTAGCTCAATTGCTAATTTAAATCTGAGATTTAAATCTGAGATTAGCCAACTAAAGGTATTAAGGGATATGGGCCAAAGGCAGGTATATGGAGTCAGATCACAGATCAGCCATGATTTTATCAAATGGCGGAGCAGGCTCAAGGGGCTGAATGGCCTACTCCTGTTCTGATGTTCCTATGTTTTAATTCTTTTCATGAGCAACTTGCCAACCTAGAAATCTCGTAAAGACTAATTAACCTCTTGAAAAAAGAGCAGACACCTCAACAATGGCCCTAATTATAAGCTTAAGTAATTCAAAAACAAGTAAGGCGTGGTTTCCTTTTACCCCGTTAATGACAGAGAGAGTGCCTGATGGGTAAGGGGGAAGATTCATTCCTCTATCGTACTTACAAGATGTGAGTAAGGAATCGTGCCTTCACTAACCTTGGCAATCCTTATGAGGTCATTAAACCTCTTCCTGAAACATGTGGTAGTTTCTGGGGTTCTGGAGATAGCTCTGCCACCTCCCTCCATAATGATTATATGAACATCTTATGAGGTTTCCTGTTCTCAGTCCCCAGGAATCCTTCTTTTCTAGCCCTCACTTTAGCAAGCAAAATATCCACAGGTGCATCAGAAAACCAGGGGGGCCCTTCCTGCTGCTGATTCCCTCTGCCCACCGAGGCAGACTTTCTGTTCTTTGGTATACTTCCAACCGTGTGCTCTTTTAAGCAGTGCAGCATTCCACAGCCTTTCCCTACCTGCCAGTGGTAGTATTCAAACGAGAAGCAGTTTTACTGCTGTAAACCTGACCAGCGCACTTAATTAGAGGAACTCCAGGAAAAAGCAACGGGTTCGCGATGGAGTCACATGCCTCACTGCTAACCCGCAAATCGGAAGAAATTCCAGCCATTATTTTGTGCATGCTCTAGGACTTTGGACAAGAGATATTAGCCAGTTTGAGTTCCACCAGGACCACTCAGCTCCACACCTCATTACAGCCTTGGTCCAAACATGGACAAAAGAGCTGAATTCCAGAGGTGAGATGAAAGTGACTGCCCCTGACATCAAGGCAGCATTTGACCGAGTGTGGCACCAAGGAGCCCTAGTAAAATTGAAGTCAACGGGAGTCAGGGGGAAAACTCTCCAGTGGCTGGAGTCATACCTAGCACAAAAGAAGGTGGTAATGGTTGTTGGAGGCCAATCATCTCAGCCCCAGGACATTGCTGCAGAAGTTCCTCAGGGCAGTGTCCTAGGCCCAACTATCTTCAGTTGCTTCATCACTGACCTTCCCTCCATCATAAGGTCAGAAATGGGGATGTTCACTGATGATTGCACAGTGTTCAGTTCCATTTGCAACCCCTCAGATAATGAAGTAGTCCGTGCCAGCATGCAGCAAGACCTGGACAACATCCAGGCTTGGGCTGATAAGTGGCAAGTAACATCCGTGTCACACAAGTGCCAGGCAATGACTATCTCCAACAAGAGAGAGTCTAACCATCTCCCCTTGACATTCAATAGCATTACCATCACCAAATCCTCCACCATTAGCATCCTGGGGATCACCATCTGGGGACCAGAAACTAAACTGGACCTGCAACATAAATACTGTGGTTACAAGAGCAGGTCAGAGGCTGGGTATTCTGCAGTGAGTGACTCACCTCCTGACTCCCCATCTACAAGGCACAAGTCAGGAGTATGATGGAATACTCCCCACTTGCCTGGATGAGAGCAGCTCCAACAACACTCAAGAAGCTCGACACCATCCAGGACAAAGCAGCCCGCTTGATTGGCACCCCATCCACCACCTTAAACATTCACTCCCTCCACCACCGGCGCACCGTGGCTGCAGTGTGTACCATCTACAGGATGCACTGCAGCAACTCGTCAAGGCTTCTGACACAGCACCTCTCAAACATGCGACCTCTATCACCTAGAAGGACAAGGGCAGCAGGCACATGGGAACACCACCACCTGCATGCTCCTCTCCAAGTCACACACCATTCTGACTTAGAAATATGTCACCGTTCCTTCATCGTCACTGGGTCAAAATCCAGGAACTCCCTACCTAACAGCACTGTGGGAGAACCTTCACCACACGGACTGCAGCGGTTCAAGAAGGTGGCTCACCACCACCTTATCAAGGGCAATTAGGGATGGGCAATAAATGCTGGCTTTGCCAGCGATGCCCACATCCCATGAATGAATTTTTTTTAAAAGGCATTTGCTGGATTTTATTGAAAACTATTTTCAATTTGACATCTGGGAATTAATTATTTTTCTTCATATTTTAGCAGAAAATAATCAAGTCCTGAAAGAAAAAACTATTAATTCAGATTTGGACAGTTGGCTTGTATTCATACTAAATATGATCACTCTACACTTTGGTCTTACTAAGTCAGCATTCTTAATATGGGTGTGTGTGTTAATTTTATAAATAAGTGTTGAAATTACTGTTCACAATATTAGCATAAAACACTTGACCTATTCATATGACATTCCTTTATACTCTATTTTGAATGGATTAATGCCACTATTCAAAGAGCCCACAAAAGAATTGCATAGAAATGCAGTACACATTCATGAACTAATATTCATATAATGTAATTTCAAAGGTTTTAATGTGTAAAATAAGCTGTGCGGAATAATTAAACATACCAAATAAAAAACGGTTCTGATAAAAGGCCATTGACCTGAAACGTTAAGTCTGTTTATCTCTCGACAGATTCTGCCTGACCTGCTGACTGCTTCCAGGATTTTCTGTTTTTATTTTAGATTTCTAGCATCTGCAATAATTTGCTTTCATTAAACATACCACTTTAGATTATATCCAAAATCAGCTGCTTATACATGCAAATGCATTTAAGTGCAGTACGGCCATCATTGAATGCCAATTTTCATGATTAGAAACACTTCCAGAATTTGAATACAAAAATATTTCACTGTATTCTAAGGAGTTCCATTTCCTGAAAACAAAAAAACCTGCAATGCTTTAACCAGGTTTGGCCAATCAATGATGATGCAAGATTATTGTTTCAAAAAATCCTATTGCATTTTTATTCCTCTTCATCTTTTGGATACACTTGTGACATAAGAACATAAGAAATCAGAGCAGGAATAGGCCATACGGCCCCTCTAGCCTGCTCCGCCATTCAACAAGATCATGGCTGATCTTCTACCTCAACACCATTTTCCTGCACTATCCCCATATCCCTTGATGCCTTTAATATCCAGAAATCTGTCAATCTCTGTTTTGAATGTACTCAATGACTGAGCCTCCACAGCTCTCTGGGGTAGAGAATTCCAACGATTCACCACCCTCTGAGTGAAGAAATTTCTCCTCATCTCAGTTCTAAATGGCCTACCCCTTATTCTGAGACTGTGACCCCTGGCTCTAGACTCCCCAGCCAGGGGAAATATCCTCCCTGCATCTACCCTGTTGAGCCCCTGTAAGAATTTTATGTTTCCTTCCCTGATATTTGTTTTCCTTCTTTATCTGAAACATGCTCATTGTCCTGCACTTGAAAATCTCAGGTGTTAATAAGAATGACCTTGTCCTAGATGAGGTGACAGTTTTACTTCCAAATATCGTATTCTCATCCCCACACATTTCTAACACCAGCAGATCGCCCATGAAGGAGTCAAGAGTGGATTTTTTGAGGAAGGGGATGATGACTGCAGATTTGAAAGGGAGAGAGACAGTACCCGAGGAGAGAGAAACATTTGCAATATCAGCTAACATGGGGGGGGCAAGAAAGGAAGTTCGGTGCTCAGAGGTTTAGTGGGAATAGGGTCGAGAGAGCAGGAGGTGTGTCTCATGGACAAGATGAGCTCGGAGAGGGCATGAGGAATTGTAGGAGTGAAACCAGAGACAGAGGCGGGTTCAGGGATAGGGCAGGGGGGAACCATGGGGGCAGTTTGCTTGGTGGGCAAGGGGAAGGGAGGAATGCGGCAGAAGCAACTGAACGGATGGTATCAATCTTAGTGACAAAGAAGTCCATGAGCTCCTCATACTTGCTGGAGATATGGGTGACAAGGGGTTTATGGAGATGGTTGGTGGTGGAGAAAAGAATTGGGTGTTATGTTTGCATTCCAGGATTATCCTGGAGTGGTGAGTAGTTTTGGCAGAGGAGAGCAGGGTCTGATAGTACTAATTGTGGTACAGCCAGATCTGGCAATCAATGGCTAAACCAGTTGTTCACCATAAACGTTCAAATCTTCCTCCCCATGGATTTAAGGGAGCGAAGTTCGGGGCCGTTCCAAGGGGAGTGACCAGGTTGAGACAGAGTAAAGGTTTTACTGGGAAACAAGGGCAGCAAAGGTGGCAGTGAGGGTGCGATTGAAGAGAACAGTAGCGAAGTATCATGATAAATGGAGGGCCAAAGGCTAGACAGTTGGAAGTTTATAAGTGTCATCATGTAAGTGACTTGGGGGGAGAGTTTTTTCAGGAAGGAAGTGGGGTTGCAAGGGGAATGTGAGTAGTGAGGGATGGCCTTATCTGTGATTGAGATGATGGGACCAGAGAGGCCACGTGAGATGGCAAGGTTGAGGAGGTAGCCATGAATATGGGTAGGAGACTTTAAATGGAGGCAGAGGTTAAGGGCAGTGAACTCAAAGGAAAGTGGGTAAGGTGAGTTGAGATGGAGGTGGAAATCACCAAGAATGAGAAGTCACTCGGTTCAGTGGCTGAGGGAGGAAAGCAGTGAGGATATCTTGATGAGAAGCTTGGGTGGGCGGTAGAGAATAAGGGTTTTAGGGGAGAGGTGAGTGGGGTGGAGCAAGGTGGGAGCTCAAAGGAGGAGAAGGTGCCAGAGGAGTAGGGGGACAGACCAAGGTGAGATTTGGTGATAAAGGCCACACTATCAGCACAGCTGTTTGGGCGGAGCAGGTGGCGGAAGATATAGCCAGGCAGGGAGACTTGAGTAAGAGGCAAAGTGTCGTCACCCATGAAACAATTTTAAACCAAGGCCATGATGCCCACGCAATCATCCACAATAAGGTCATGAATGGCAAGGGCCAAGTGAACGGACAATTTGGAGGTGGATGCAGAGAGAGGCGGTGATTGTTGATCCGCTGGCACAGTCCACGGGTTAGTGGTAGGATGGATGAGTGGGACAGGAAGGAGGTTTGCAAGATTAGTCCCCAGCAAGCGCGTTGGGTAGGAAAGTGGGTGAGAGAGTAGGATGGAGGAGTTGGGGTTGCTGCTCATAAGGAGGCAGCGATGAGTGCCTTGATGGACCTTTCGGAGAATGCCGAGAGAGGCACAGAGGGGAGCTGTGGGCTTATCCAAGAGGGAGTTAAGCCTGGGATGACAGCAGGAAAGTAGGAAGGTCAAGGAGTAGTGAAGGGTTGAGGTAGGAATTTGTGGGGGCAAAGTGCCTGAGAGGGGAGAAATGAAAGCAGGCATGACTAGGTAACAGGAAGGAGAGGAGACAGGAGAGAATGGCCCAAGAGAGGTAAAGAGAAGAGAAAAAAAGGGAGATAGAAGGAATGGGCTTGTGTCCGGAACAACAGCCAAAGTGCGTACGTGATCCCAATTCATAACATGAAAATAAAAATCCAAAAAGACAACTTCACCCCTCATAATTAAGAAAGAAGTTAATTAATTTAGACATGTTGTATTAGTCAAGATTTTAAAAAGGAATGGTATCTTTAATTGGTATTGCTGATAATAGATTTGCTAACATTATGAGGTAATAACTGGTTTGCCAATTAAAATATAATTTTTAAAATTAAAACTACCCTCAGGAGTTTTGAGTGATATTCAACACTGCTCTTTTAAACTAATTAACCAATTTTAAAAATACTGTCGCATAATTTAACATCTATTCAACCCTAGGTCATATTAATAGAAAAATGGATTCAAAAGAATGTACTAATTAATGAACCATTTTTACTTAGAAAAAACAATTACCTCTAAGAATATTTACTGAATATTTAATGAAGTCACTGCCACTCCTGAGAGAATTCATCAACTGTAAATCAATACTTCCACATTTACAAGTTAATCAATTTGCCTCCATTTCCTATTCCTCTAATAAGCAGACACTACAAACACTTTGTGAATCCTTGAATGTAAAGATACCCATACCGTTCCCAGAGCTATAGCCAGGGTCAATTTTTTACTGAGGCATATGTGGCTACCTTGCCCATAACAAACATGACTGCTTACAGATTTTGGTATTTTATTTCACATCGTATCATATTTTAACAAGTGCCCTTTTTTTTATATATACGTACGTAATTAGGTTTTGAATTCAACCTTCCTTTTTTCACTAGCTTTCAATTCCCCTATAACTTTCCCAATTATCAATTTCTTTCTACAGCACAGAATTCGTTGGACAGAATTTACCTAGTTAGCTCTCAATGCTGACTAGGACTGTTGAGTGCCTTCCTGCTTTCCAACCATTTAGTTTTCTGCACAGAACCATTCGCAGCACCCCTGCTTTAATTCCATGTGAAAACCAACATTGGCTTTCACCCTGAATGGGACACTTCTAGTCAGACATTTATCTTTAATTCACTGTGAACTGTAACAGCAATGCTGGACTATTGATATTAATGGGCCACAAATTGCTGCAATGGTGGGATTCATGGCAAACGATGTTAATTGAACTTTTCTGCTCACCGTTGACATCGTACTATATTTGCGCCATAAATTGCTGGAATGCTGATAGGATAATGGTGCAGCAATGTCAATATCACATCTAGGACCTCATGAACGTCGTGCTTAATGGCTCATCTCCTTAACCAATGAAAGGAAAGGATAGAGAAACAGACCGAATGATGGAGATAGAAATTGGGTAAATTAGAGTCAAATTAGAGTCAGAAAGAGAAATAAAGAGTGGGAAAGAGAATGGATTAAGATAGAGAGAGAAAAAAAGACAAAAGGAAAGGTAAGAAAATTAAAAAGAACAGCAGATTAAGAGGACGTTGTAACCCAGTTGTGTTTGAGAATTGCTGTATTGGTCCTTGAGAAATTAATGAATGAATGTCAGAGTAGGTGTGCAAAATATACAAACATTCTTGACCAATGAAGTTTAGAACCAACAGCCTTGTTCGTCACGGTAAGGAATGGTGGAACACTGAGCGGGTACACCATTGCACTACTTTCATCGGTACATACGAGTTGCTAGACGAATAAAGATCAAGGCCCAACTAGTTTCCCTTATATCATCCTGGTACTCGCATGACACAATGATAATGGAGTTGTTGACTAATCATAGCAATCAATCTCTATCAATCTATCTACAACAGACCCAGCCATGAGGAAACCCCCAGTGGTGGGAACCATTGGTCCAAAGTCACCTTTTTCCTCTCATTCACCCTACACTTACCACATGTCATGTCTCAAATTACTCATCTATTGTAACCCAAAATGCTATTTTCTTGGAGAATTCTATCTAATCTGCATTTGAATGAGTGACCCTCTTCCGAGTGTGGAACCAGCTTTGCACCCTAAAAATGAATGTCTTCCAACAATAACAGGATATGGATGGCAAGGCTGGCACAAAAATACTGCCAAAACAGATAAAAAGTTTTTTTTTTAAACTGTACGAACAATTTGTTACCTGCTGGAGTGAGACTGCACAGCTTAATTGGTCCCTTTATGGACCTCCAAGGTTGAATGTCATGTCAGGACCATACATCATGTCATTAACAGGGTTCTCTGCAACATTAATTACAAGCCCTAAATGGCTGCGGTGAGAATAATTAGTAATAATGTCGTAAATCCAGCAATTTCACGATCAACATTAACTTCAATATGACGATGAGAACGAACTTTTATCGGCTTTGGCGAGGCTAATGGAGGAGCAACTCAAATCGTCCAGCAATTGGTAGAGAATTGGAACTCATGCCGTATTTCTTTTACTCCCCAAAATCCTGGATTTTATTATGAATGCATAATGGCGAGCATCGTTAATGCATCATTCCAATGACAAGGCTTCCCAGCAATTTCTGGCTCATTATTTTAGGTAGACTGAGTTTAATGTTCAAACATAATTGGAAATGTCAACCAGTTTCAAATAATTTAAGGCATTTGCAACAAAAATAGATGCAAGTTCATGCCCTGATGTAATGGTTTGGCCAAGAGCCAATTGCCCATAGAGGGTAACAGAGCACATTTTGTTTTTTAAACTTTTATGATGTGACTTTGTTGACCAGTTGGATGGTTTTTGCCAACACTACTTTATTTATGGACACAGAACCATGGTCTGAGAACGTTACCTAGCTCTAATCTAGCTCACCACACAGAGCACTTCTTTTTAGTGCTACCATAATGAGAGAACGACTCACCTGATTGCACCATCTTATCCTGTGTCAAATAAAATTATGCTTCAGCATCTCTCTCTAAATTAACTCCACACTTAAAAGTCCACCAAAATATCCAAGAAAATAGAATCGGCAAGTTAAAAAAAACACTAAGCTTAATAAAAATAGTTTCCAGAAGAGCTACCTAATAGATTCCCTGCTGCGCCAATTTTCTTCCTATCAAAGGACCAACTATGAATACAATGGAGCCTTGATTATCTGCCACAATGAAGGAAACCCTGGTACATAGTTGAAATTGGCAGATAATCGAGATTCCCTCTAAATTACATATGCAGATTATCTAATCATTTTGCCAACTTGCGCAGATAAGATCCCTATTTTTCCATTTTAAAAATAAGACATTCTTCAAAAACGTTCTGGCAGCCTGACTCCAAGTAGGCTTCTCAATATCAGAGGGACATGGTTAGTAAATTATAGCTAGTACTGGACAACCAGAAACAGACTACTTATCCTGCTGAATCAGGAAACCAGAGTCTGTGAAAAATAAATTAAAAATGCTCCATTACATTTTAGTCAGTTTGTGCAAAGCTCACCCCAGACTCCCATGAAAATCATTGCAGATAATCAAGAATGTCGATATTGGGAGTGCAGGTAACTGAGATTCCATTGTATGTAACCAAAAAACTTTGAATATTCAGCAAAACCAAATATAGAAAGGTTACCCAAAATGTAAATCCTCACAAAAACAAACTTTTCTTTAAAATAAGCATCACAAAACAACAGAACAAAGACAAATACAATGAGTTGTACACAAACAGTGATATCTGAGCACAGAAAGAAGGAACCCAGGATGCTCCTGTAACAATATTCAAATGTAAAGTGAAAGGAAAGCAGCTGAAGAAACATTGTCAACATGTTCCCCTCTGCATGGAAACATTTCTCTGGGCATCATCTTCCTTGATGAATGCAACATCAAACCATTGCACTCTCCTTCGACCTGTCCCCCCCCGCCCCCCCACCAACCCAAGGGAACATCTCCAACCACATCACTGGAATCGAAAATGGATTCACCAAAATGAGTTCCAGATCATTTATTTTTACAAAAAAAAACTAAGACTAAATATGAATTTTATTTATTAAAATGTAGAAACCACAGTATGAACAGTAATAAAGGTTTGGTTGGAAAAATATTATATAACATGGAATCTCAATGTTTACGATATATTGATTTATGTTTTGGCAGCTATTAGGAATGTGAAATAATCTGCAATTTCTACCCTCACTTTTAAAAATGTGAAGTCTCATATTATGCCTTATTTTTGGTCATTAAAAAAAATTTAACATTTTAAAAATGTAATTTTTGTTTACTTTTCCTTTCTGTCTCTTTACTTTAATTGAATTATTTCTTTGGCTTTTTATTAAAAAAAATATTTTTTTTATTTACCATGACATACAGAATACTAACTTTAATTGAATGAAGTCTGCTTGCCTGCTTGAGCAATGCAGCCTGAATCTGTGGGCGTGACTTCTCTTCCTGACAGATTTTGTGGGCGTGTCTCCTCCTCACAGACTTTTCCAGCCGCGGCAACTCACGCTGCTCAGAGGCTGGGCTGATAGCGCACATTTTGTTTAAAGTTCAAAGTCAAGCAATTCGACGCCAAGGAGCCCGCAGTAAGTAAATTCACAGCAGCTGTGGTGAGTGTTGCCTCACTGCTCTGCGCGATTTCTGGTCCTGTATCTTACTTACCTTAATTTTTATTTCCTATGTTTAAGTAAAGATTATTTTCTGTTTCAACTTATTTTTTTCAGATCTAGTGCAATTCTCCATCAAACCTATGGAAGCAGAACACTTTGTGTCTTCCACTGTTTGATACGAGCAAGTCAACTAAAAGGATGTATCAAACTGATGTGTCAAATGTTCTTAATTTCTCCCCCCACGCACTTTCTTCCACCATAAGCCTGATTGAGAGAGTTTATCTATCGCATCCCTAATCAAGTAGAATGCGGACAATGATGCATCAAACAAGCAACCAATCTGACAAAGAGCTGTGCTGAATTGCAATCACTACATCACAAAATAGGTACAATAAGCGAACTGCATTTGATTCACTAGTTTGAAGCACACTTCCTCTTGATTGTTTTACTAGACAGTGGCAGACATAATAATCATCTGTTCTATGTATTTGATGGAGAATTGCAGCAGACCCGAAAGAATAAGCTGAAACAGCAAATAATCCTTATTTAAAGGAAGTTCATTTGGTCCATTCTTAGATCATCCATCCAGAAGGATTCTTCAGACCCCATCACAGGATCTAATGATCCCATGGTTTTCATCTCTACTACTCTACCCAGAAGTTCTTTTGACGTGTTGCTCACTCTTTGTGTGAAAGACTTTCTGACATCAGTCCTAAGTTTCCCTTTTACAATCAGGAGTGGTGTTTTGGATCTACATTTTTTATACCACGATCTTATATACCTCATATGCCAACTGAGGTTTTTAAACTGACAGTTAATTTTTCAACTCCTGTCAGATTGTCAGAATTTCACAACAAAAATCAGCTTTGTTTCACTGACGCTGGAGGTTGCCAGTATCAAACAATCAAATAATTTGGAAGGCAGGTCTGGGACCTGACAGAACCAGAGAAGTTGGAGGGTAGGGCAGGAATCAATGAGATGTTGCTTTCCCCCTTTGTTTGTTGTGCACAGACTTGAGGCAGAATAAAATTAAAATGAGCTATTGATTTCTAAGAGTCCAAATTATGAGTGTGTTTATTTGGTGTTTGTTTCCAAAGAAGTTATATGTAACAAATTAAAAGACAGCTAAAAACATTTTATTTTCCTCAAAAGAAACTTTCAGAGGCATGCCAGACTGTTGCCTTCTGTGAAGATTTATTTTCTTAAATATTGGTTGCAGCTGTGAATGCAGCGACCAGCTTTATTTGACAACTCCTGTTTTTGTACTTGCAGAATTGCTAAAGTTTGGAAATAAAATAGGGAATGAAGTTGGGGTGATGTATTTTACTTATTTTTTTTAAATGCTGAAACTCACAATAGGTTCTGAAATGAACTATGCCAATAAATGCGCCATATCAGATATCAAAAATGTTTTGGAGGAGTATAACCCATAGAAAATAATCTTCATGGCTTTAGCACTCACAACTCCCTTAATTAACTTCTAAATCATCATTGATGCTAACCTCACTGCAATAAAAGTGACAGAATTTTGAGTATAGCTACAGAGTAGGTTATGCCAAGCCCATGTCCCACCACGCTTTCAGTCTAATTCCTGGTCTCCATGTAATATAGGTCTATCTTCAGGTTTATTTTTGAACGGTCAGTTTTTTTCAACTGTTGGTCATGCGTTTGCTAGTTTCCTAAATTAGCAAAGATAAGATCAGCTTTCAGTCATCTGCTTTTGAGGTTGAAAAGCATAAGTTTTTCCAGCCTTAGCACATAACACAGTTTTCTGATGCTGGGGACCAGGGTAATGGCTTTTCTCTGAACTGAATCCAGGGCTGGAATGCTTCCCTTGTATCTTGGTGACCAGAGCTAGACAGTTCTCAAGGTGTGTTCCAACATGACTTCCTCTAATTTGCAGTCTACTGTGTTGACTGTATAGTTCAGTATTCTATTTGCTTTGCTGATTCCTGTTCTGCAGTGATTGCAGATGTTGGGCACCGAGGTGACTAAAACCCGAAATCTCTTACTATTTTGTTATTTCAACATCATTCGTGGGTTGCTTATGTCACCTACTTTTTTTCTTCCTATGTGCAGCATTTTACATGTGTTTGAATTAGATTTTACCATTATTACGAACATATTTTGTTCAACTCATTCAGGTATCAATATTTTGTGGCAGAAAGTTCCATTGGAAGGAGAACTGGTGTGTTTACCTTCTCCGGTTATGCAATCCTTCTGTCTGGATCTTTTGGATGGATACAAAATATTAAGGCACAGATGGAGCAGTTCATGTGTCTCTGGTATAAATGTTGAGCTAAAGTGTAGTAATCCTTGTTCTGAACTGTTTTGGTCACATTTGATTATATAAGTTACACAAAAGGCAAGCTGTGTCCAGCTCCACTCTCTTGACACCGATAATGTGGATTCTTCTCTGTGATGAAGGGATAAACAAAGACTATTATTGATGTCTATGATATAGTATAATTGATATAGACTACTGGTAGTTCCATAACAAGACCTGACTGAGATTACACATGACCCACTCTTGCAAGCTTTAAACAAAATCATAACTGACAGCAACACTAAGAAATTGAAAATGTTAAAGATGTTTGTTTGGGTTGCGTTTTCACTATCCACTGCACTATGTTGTATTTGGTATCGGCCCTGGGCAGAAACATACTGTAAACAAGCTTTCAACTTTAACTGAGATATCCTGCATAAATAGACTGACCATTTGTGGGAAACCCAAGTTGTTACTGTTTTAAATAGACAGTACTGAGTTGCCATATTAAATATGCTTATATTCCGACATACAAATCAGCAACTATGGAAGAAGATTTTAATTCATTTTTTCTGATTTGCCCTGATTTCCCCTCATGTTTACATCTGAAAAGGGATTTTTCTTTGATCAACTGACTGGCTGTGCTGTCCTGCCTCTTCCTCTGCTTTTTATGATCAGTAAAACCCTGTAAAACCTGCAGCTTTTTGTGTATATATCCCCAGCAATATCAAAGTAAACCCCCAGTGAAAATATGCATCCAAATGGTTCCAATAAGGTAGCAATCAATCTCTACTCCTCTGCTTACATTCTAGGTTTACCTGAAATGGAGAAAAAAAAGTAAAGAAACAAGGAAGTTTTTAAAAAAAACAGAAAAGAAAGTTAAGTATAAAATAAGTGGACAATGGAGAAATAGAATGAAACAAAATAAAGAATAAATGAAGTACAGAAAATTAATGAATTCAGTAGAATGGGCTGTTCATTTTATTTTATAATTAATCCTGTATGCTTCATAGGCCATTATTTGATTCATTATTGCTAATCATTTATTTGGTCATTCTGTGTTGCAGAAAAGTATAGGTGGATTATTTTATCCCATGTTTCCAAGGAAACAGCCTCAAGTAAAATCAATTTAGAGCAGAGCAGAAAATAATAGCCATTGTAAGGTAAGAGGATGCATTTATACATTCCTGAATACTAATGATGGCAAAAAGACAGCCTCTCGTAAACTTCGGTCAAATACATTGAAGAACAGCAAATCTATTATAGAGATAGGTACCAAAAGAGTGAGACAATCAGTGCGAGAGATTTGTAACATTAATGACATTAACTATAAAAACAGGAGAAACAGAGATTAGCTATCGTTGGTAGGGTTTTTATCTTTCTTCTCAGGAGCATCCTCTGCATTGCTTTAGTGAACTAGCACTTGGCAACCAGTCCTTGAAAATGCCACATAAGGGATGACCTCCTATTAAGACATTTTGCAATGACATGACATGGCTTCAGATGGGGTGGGGAGTGTATGTATTGTGATGCACTAGACATCACAACTATATGGGACAGGCTGACTAGACCAGTAGGTCTTTTCCTGTCCGTCATTTTTTGTATGTTCATCTGAGGTGTCCTGCATATGATGCTTACTCCTTCTCCACTCCAGGTAAGGAAAGTCCTGCCCCTGGAGATTCAGATTATTTTTAACTGCTGTCAGGCCTGTGGAGATGATTGGGTAGAACCACAGAGAATGGAGGATGCTCCTAAGGAGAACGATGAAGACTCTATCATAGAGTAGATGATTTCTTTTTCTTCTTCACATGTCATTCCAAATTAATCAAGTAGTATCCAGATGGGAAGAGAAAGATTCCTGTGAAGTAACAGGTTGAAATGCCCAAAGATACAAATAAAGCATTGTAAACATTCATCGGGCCTGTCAGCGGAGAAAATGGCAGGGTCATTTACTGTCGAAATTAGTCATTCAAAGCCATCCTGTCATAAGCTTTGAAAACTTGAAAGCCTGTGATGGCAGTTAATTGCAAGCTTGAATCTCCATCTCAAATAATGTTTGCACCCACTTGCCCTCACTGGGGAAGTATCACAGTTCTCAGTCAGGCCTCTAGATGATGCAACAATGACTGCACTCTGGGAGAGGGGGTAAATCCCATCTCTTGAAGTGTACTTAGTTGAAATCTGATACATATTTCTATGAAGAAGCCTAGAAAATCCCAACTGAACAAGAAAGCATAGTGGTGAAAAATAGCAGCAGAGGATTTAATAGAGGAGAATGAAGGTGAAATTTATTTTGTAAAAACCATGCTCTTCATATGTCAACTGCAGGATTATGAATTGTTTTAATTTATTTTCTGATCTGTTCCCTTTAATTATTAATTTACTTTCCTTATATTTGTCTTGTAAATACCTAAATACATTTTCACTGACAGGTATTGCATGTCTCTTCAAAAAGTTTAAAAGGATTCACATTATCCAATCAGATTATGTAATCAAACTATCAAACGCAGCCATTCAGCTTACCCTATAAACTTTTACACGGCTTTACAGTTCTATGTGCCATTTTAAAAATAGCTTGAGAGTAACAGAATTGTGTGTGTGTGTTTATGTAGGGAGAGGAATCCAAAAATTAAAGATTGTAGCAGCTTTCTCTCTTGTTCATGCATTTGTACTGGAATTGTCTGATGGTGGAACAGGATGGGTAAATAAGAAAATTATAGAATGTATTTTTCAGATTTCTTTTAATAAACAGCAAGTTCACACCAATAAATATGAATTTTATCAGTGCTTTGAAATATGTTTATGATGATAAATTAGGTTACTTTAGAATCTGACAACTGAAGACAAAATGAACTGCTGTTTTGGATTGTAAATTTAATGTGTCCTTAGCTCAAATACTTTGGCAACATCACACTCTCTATGTGCATGTTTATCAATGTGAACAAATCCCATAGATTATTTTCTTATGTTTCACAGTGTCACTGGGACCAATCAGCTTATTCTTGGAGAGAAACCTGAGCATAATTTTGCTATAATGGAATAATGTAAGTGAAATCAGCATAGCTGTTTAAATACATTTATTTTTTTAAATCATCATTTATTAAATGTATAAGTTGAAGCAGGTTTTCTCATTTTAAATTGTGAATTATAGAGTTCCATTGCATGATCAGTGATGGTTACATAATTATATTGCCAAAATGTGTAACAGCTTTATTGAGAATTACAATAAAATAGTATTGAAAAGGTTTCTGCTCCATAGGATATAAATCAATTCCAAACTTATCATTGAACAGTGTACTCATGGGCCCTGATTTTCAAAGGAAATTGCGGGTGTGTTGGGGGCAGGGGGGCTGCGAAAATCAGGGAAATCCCGAGGGGGTGTGGAAGCTGGCTCCAACCTGCCGACTTCCGGGTTCCCCACAGAAACGCCTCTGTGCACGGGTGCTTCACGAATCCGGAAGTCCTGCCGGCAATTAAAGCTGGCGGGATGATTGTTAAAGAATCAAATGTACCTCATTGAGGTACTTAAGGTACTTTATTTCTGAAGTAGTAGATAGTTAAAATGATTATAAACTTACCTGGGCGGCTTTCCCACTGCTTCCGATTCACGCCTGGTGAAACCAGGGCCAGATCAGGCAAAAATAAATTAAATAAAAAACCATTGCACAAAGTTAAAAAAATAAAATAAACCTACCTTTCCACCCTGCTCCAATGTCGAATGTCCCCCCCTCTGATGTCCTCAGCCCCCGATGCCTCCCACTCCGATTTCCCCCCCACCCCCAATGTTCCTCTCTGATCTTCCCCTCTCCCCTCGATCTTCCACTCCCCCCCGCTGATCTTCCACTCTCCCCCCAATCTTCCCCTCTCCCTCCCACTGATCCTCCCCTCACCCCACCATGATCTTCCCCTCTCCCTCCCCCCCCCCGATCTTCAGCTCAGCGCCCTCCACTCTCTGTTCCACCGCCAGATGACCTCTCACTCTCTCTCTTTCTCTCCCCCCCTCCACCTCGGCATTGCAGCTTCTGTCGGCTGCCAGTTTGTCAATCAGACTGGCTGCCAGGCACAAAAACTTTAATCACCATCAATTACATCGCGATCGCATTGGAAAAGGTAAGTTTTTTTTTAAGTTTGCCACGTGCAATTTCACCACCCCGCTGCCAACCAGCCACCATTTTGAAATTGAGCCCATGATATCTAGTCCAAACAATTATAGAGCATTCCTATCTCAAATGTAAAATGCAGTATTATAAAGCTGGCCATCACTTGCAGTGAATCCAGCTGACTGAACTACTCGCCCCATACTTTTCCAGTAGCATATTATTCTATAATGTGATGATGCCAAGAAGTCTTCCACTTATCTATTTTAAAATATATTGCAAAAGAGTAATAGAAAGGCCAGAAAACAGAAATGCTGCTTAATAAATTCCACTCGTGATCATTTCTTTCAAAGTCACTCCCCCTTTTGTTCAAGTCCCAGACCGTTTCAATAGCACCCAATTATTTTACCCGATAATGCAATTGTTTTTTTAAAATCCTAACCGAACTCTAATTTGAAATAGAAAAAAATGGCTTCCCATGTATATTTTATTATTTGTCCTACGAATCAGATAGATACAAGCATTCCAAGCTCTATCTAAATCAGCAGCGGAATCCAAACCTTTACAAAACTGTGCTTTTTTAAATGTAAATTATACTTATTTTGTAATGATTTACTTAAAACAGGGTGCATACATGTTTTTCTCAGGAAAATGTGATCATATTGGAGAGAAAGCCTCCATTGGCACTTCATTTATTAGCAGATGTTGGCCAATGACATGATCAGATTGGAGAGAAGGCCTGTACTGGCACTTTGCTCACTGGCAGATGTTGGCTAGTGACAGGTGTACAATGCTAATATTCCTGGTTGAGTTCACACTCTGGCAAATATCTCAATACAGATGTGCTGTGACATTTTGAAGTTCCACTTATTTTAGATTGTGGTATTATACAGTATATGTTATGGATACTCTATTGTCTCATTTTACAGTCTGAGTGTTTTACTCTTGTATAGAAAAATGTAGTTACTGAAATAACATAAGGACCTAGAAGTTACACGACTAATTCACATGCATACGCAACTCACACAGCATGATTTCAAAGCCAAGGTATTTCTCATTTGAGAAATAACCGAGGGACAAGCAGCCACACACACATCACCACTCTATTATGACTTGCTTTGAGTCACCATGACCAATTCTCCTCAACAAAATTGTTCTAATCCATTTTATTTCCCCTGGTTACATTTCAGCATTACATTCAAATCTACAAAAAAGTAGCCGCTGCCAAATGCCTACCTAAAAGTGGTTGAACTTGTCTGCATGAAGAGAGCAAAGAGTGTCTTTTGGTAAGACGTTGGATGCAGGTGAGATTAATACCTTGCAGTTCGCCATAAAGATGGATTATCAACTGAATTCAACAGTAATAAATTGAATTTTTAAAACATAACATTATAATGAAGTGAGTATAAACTGGATGGTTTATTAGGACTAGGAAGCACAAAAATGTCAATATTCCTTTCCGTGGCAGTGTTAAGGTTAAGGTGAAGATGAACAAAAATTGCAACTTGATTTAATCCTCTTCTCAATCTTAAAACAGACGGGGGAGGAGGGAGAGGAGGGGGAATGAGTTATCCATCTTCAGCATAATTGTAATACTTTCTTTAAAAGAATTGAAACTGACCGTATGGACTGCCATTCCATTTTTTACCTCACCAACTCTCACCAATTCTGCTCAATCACAAAGAATTTTGCTGGTAATCAGAGGTGAGTGCACAGAACATGTATCTGGGGCCCTGTACTTCCCCCACTCCACAGTGATCGATTGTAACCATGACTCCCACTCATATCTCTATTCAGAAGCCATCAATATTACACCAGCTAGTAACTACATGACATTTTGCATTAGCTTGGGATTAATAAAAATTATAGTTTGCTTTAAAATCAGAATTAATAGAAATTATTGTTTTGTAGGCTGGGAAATGATTAATTAAAACTGCTCTCTGGTTGGAATTGGGGTTCGGCTTAAGAATAATAAAAGCTGCAGACTGTTTTAGAGTTACAGTTGTGATTAATCGAAACTACAGTGTGTTTTATACTTAAGAATTAGCAAAACTGAGCTGCACTCTATGTTGGGATTAGGATAAAAATTAATAGAAACTACAATCTATTTTAAATCAGAATCCAGATGAACAGAAATTGTAGTATTTTAGGATACCCCCTGAGTTATACCTTTTCTTTTGCATTGATGTGCACCGGAAATTACTTTGCATTAATCCAAAATGCAGGAGAATTTGCATATATACTTCAAAATTAAAACTTTGCAGGGCGATGAGGAAAGAGCAGGGGAGTGGGACTAATTGGATAGCTCTTTCCAAGGCAGGATGGGCCAAATGGCCTCTTTCTGTGCTGTATGATTCTATGTTCTTGTGATAATTGCAGTGTTAACAAAACTGCATTCTTTGTTGGAGTGAGAATGAAAATTAACACAACCACACTTCCTGTTGTGATCAGGGTCAGGATTTGAGGAACAGTAGTCTTACTCCTTAAGATATTCTCCTCTGATCCAAAAGGTCATAATCTTAAACATTAAACAATATTAAATAGATTAATGCCATATATTAGAGATGACTTAAGCAGTATTGTATTGTGTGGAAGAATCTCAAAGCCTCCTTTCCGGAATCTCATTAAAATATTGTACTCTGATCCAAAGGGATTATTAAACAAGAACGATGCAAAAAAATTAAATGATACATTTGAAATGTATTAACAGTGTTGTATGATGTGGAAGAATCCCAAAGTTTCCTTCCTGGAATTTCCTTCCAGTATCCTTTAGCTTCACATATGGGGTCTGGTTATTAACTATACTCTCCTGCCTTAAAATGAGCGGCAGCAGTGAGCAGCATCCACACGCGGCATCTTCTTACCAATTATTGTTTACTAGAAATTACAAACGAGCGACAAATGAAAGGCACGACTCCGAGTGTTGGCGTTTCAAAGGGGGAAACGAAACGCCGCGTCATTGGCGGCATAAATAGCGATCGGCCGGGCGGAGGGGAGCCTGGCCGGGGAAAGAGGGCACTGCGGAGCCAGGACACGAATCATAGACATCGCATCACCCAGACAGCAGTCCACGCTCCCGGTAACCAGGACTTGTGCTTATTACTAATGCTCAACTAAACACTGCTCTGTCAGATCTTGGCCATGCGCTAAGGATGACTCACTGATCTGTGGCTCTTCAACTAAAACAAAATAGAAAACAATCATCAAGACTTAAGTCACTCAACTCTGGCTATAAAAGTCCAGCTTGTCAATTCTACCAGAAAGATATGCAGCATGTCTAGCTGTAGGTTTGCCTAGATGGTCCTCTTCACACACAGAAACTTTTTTTTTTGCCTGGAGAAGAAACTTAAAAGCAGCTTTAGATCATTTTTTTTTTTAAATCGCGGAGATTAAATTAGAGGTGGATTTTTTTTTTGCAGTTGGGACTGTCCGTTCTTTTTCCTCTCATCGATTCAGAGAGATGACAACTGAGGGTGGCCTCCCAGAGTGGAACATCAGCACCATCTCCACCAACGTTTCCGTTACTGACCGACTGCCACCAACAGCAAGTTCGGTGGAAGAGCTGGTGGTGACCTGCGCCATCGGGACCGTCCTATCTCTCATGTTTATCATCGGTGTGACAGGTAATATCTATACCCTTGTAGTGATGTGTCACTCCATGAGATCCTCCGCGTCAATGTACATCTACATCATCAACCTGGCGCTGGCTGACCTGCTCTACCTCTCCACCATCCCTTTCATCGTCTGCACTTACTTTGTGAAAGGTTGGTACTTCGGGGACATTGGCTGTCGGATACTGTTCAGCGTTGACTTTCTAACCATGCACGCCAGTATATTCACGCTGACGGTGATGAGCACCGAGCGTTATTTGGCCGTGGTCAAGCCCCTGGACACGGTCAAGAGGTCCAAAGGTTACAGGAAGGCCATTGCAGTGGTGATTTGGCTCACCTCCTTACTGCTCGCACTGCCCATGATTATTATCATCAAGTTAATACAGACCCGAGACAAAAATATTTGCGCTCCCACCTGGAACCTTCACGTCTTTAAAATCTACATGACCATACTCTTCATTACCAGTATTTTAGCTCCTGGGATGATCATTGGTTATTTGTACATTAGGTTAGCCCGGACCTACTGGGTCTCCCAGGTGACTACTTTTAACGATAAGCAAACCAAGCGTTCGCCTAACCAGAAAGTCCTCTACATGATCTTCACCATCGTCCTGGTTTTCTGGGCTTGTTTCCTGCCCTTTTGGGTGTGGCAGATGATCGAACACTACCAGTCCCCCCTCTCGATGTCCCAGAAAACGCGGGGCCACATCAACTACCTGATGACCTGTCTGACCTACAGCAACAGCTGCATCAACCCGTTCCTTTACACCCTGCTGACCAAGAACTACAAGGAATATCTGGGCAATCAGCAGCGGAGTTTCGGCAACAGCAGCTCCTTCCAAGGGAGGAACCAGCGTTTCCAGCGCTCGTGTCGCCGCTCCCTGTCCACCAGCAGCCAGCATTATACCGAGTCCATGACTCTCAGCCAGATCTCCGGCTCAAACAACAGCAGCATCTAGGTAAGAGGTTCAGATCTCTTGATCGCTCTCCTGGTCGAATTACCCATTTATTTGGCAGCTTGCCGCTCAAGGCTAGATTGCAACTGTCTAAACACACAGGAGCATTAATTACAGTGGGCCATATCATAGTACACTTATTGTGCTTGTACCAAATTCCTCTCTTCGCTTTTTTAATGGAAAGAGCCTGTTAATTTCAGGTTAGTCTCACTTAAAATAGCGCAAGAATTCATATCGTTGATCATAATTTCTAGCCTGTAGTACTGTATAGTTAGGGCAACTGTTGAGGTGAACTATTTTTGCTGTAAGAATTGTAATATTTAAATTAACATTTCGGAATATGTCCATCTGCTTCTAGCATTCGGTATAGAATTCTGTTTTGCAGAAAAATATTGTTTATATTTGTGTCTTGAACATTTAATCTTTTGTTATCAATACTTTAAGCTATTTGTGTTCAATTCCATTGCTAGATACTATGAACAGTTAAGAAAATTATACTTTCGATGGGAGAAGCAAAAACAGAAGGGGTAAAATTGTAGCTAATTTTGGAAAAAAAAACTCCGGGAAATTTCATAGGGCAATCAAGCCAGATCCAGGAGAGTGTGATTTCCAGTGACCCATCAGCAGGCAAACTTAACCACCCCACACACCTGAATGTCTTTCTCCCTCAGGAGTTTGTCAAGTCCCTCGGTAAAGGACTGCAATGTACCCACACTTACCAAATCTAGGATTTCCAGATTCTCTTTGAGCTTCCTGAAAATATGTGTTGCATTAAATTGATTAATGTACCTTCTTAGAAACCACCACTATAAACACCATATGGTCAAAAAATTTGAAAGGTTACAAAAAGTTAAACACTTCAACTGGAGCAGATTCCAACCAAGTAAATATCATCAAGGGCAATTAGGGATGGGCAATAAATGCCGGCCTTGCCAGCGACGCCCACATCCCGTGAACGAATAAAAAAAAAATCAGACTTAAATGAACCAATTCTTCTCCGTGTAGTGGCCTTGGTGTTTACTAATAATGATTTTGCTTCCTAGAAAGATTAGCGGCGTGTGTTAGTGCCAATAGATTGTTGGTTTTGCTTTAGCGCATCATTAAAATACTGTAATTACCAAGGTGAAACATACAAATCAACAGACTTGCTGTTACACATTTATTTGTAGTAATCCAAAATTATATTTATCATTCTTTTTCATTAACATTCAAATATCCTTCATTGAATTTTAAAAATGTATAATTTCAATTTAGTAAGCCTTGCCACTTTCCCACTTCAATTTTGCATTATAATAATATACATATTCAACCTGCAACTATACCCTTCAGATAATGGTTAATATTGACAGTATGTGCCAAAAAAATGATCCAACCTCCACCTGTAATATTGCAATTGTCTACATTAAAATCTGTAATTTTCAGGCAACTTGGCTGAGGATTCCTGCTGTGCCTCTGATAATCCATATTAAATGATTCACCTTTGTCATATATTCTCACACATGACTTAATTCTGTTTAGGTACAGATATTATTCCTTCATTTGTTATTGAGTAGCAAGATACGGTGAGTTTTAAAATCTTTTCCCCTCTATCCTGTGAGCAGTAAAAGGCAACAATCAGTAGATCCATAAGTTACAACTTTCCAGCTAGGTTTGACAATTGTTTAATAATCTAAATTTGGTAGAACAAATTTGAAGAATGCTTAAAAGTTAGCCTATATGGAATTAAATTGTAATTATATATGTATATATATAACTCCATAGATATACAAGTATTCACAAAGGTATTAAGTAGCTCAATCAGAATATTTCCAGATGTTCTATAAAACTGTATTAAAGATAAAACCTTTCTATTCAGCAGTAGATAATTGAACAATCTAACAATTATATCTTCTGTTGATTTTACAAAACAAGAGAATTTTGATACTCATGTTACATACTTCAGAACAACAGTTGTAGTGCAGTAAAACTGATTTGCAATCTTTGTGACTTTTAAAATGTTTTAGATTAAATTTATGTTTTACATAAAATTTAACATTTGAACCAGCTGTAAGAAGTAATGATTCAGGAATTTAAATTAAGGCTATTTTGTGTGTTTAAAAAAAAATCAGACACAAGTTTTTCGAAATTGGAGACTAAAATCAAACAAACAAAATGACAAATGACAGCAAGCTGCTGGAGAAACTATCAGGAGTTTCCGGGTTGTTGAAATCCATTCTTGGAGCTGCTTTTCATACATTGAAAGAAGCACCCAACACACCTTCTGAGCAAAACTGTTAGTCAATATAGAATAGTCACTTAGCTTAAATAAGTAGAAATCTTTCAGAAGCTATAGTTATGGCAACCTCCAAACACTAGTACTCTACAGATTAGTTTCTTTTCTTTCTTTAAAATCACACTTTAATCAGTGACTTTTACGAATTGCTGCTCCAAATAGGATATTGAATTTAAAAGGGAAAGGACACCAGCCATTCTGTAATAACTTTGTTCCTTCTGCTACTTTTGTTTCATTCTGAGTTTGTAAAGCTTGTGTTAATTCCCGAGTCAACCTGCAGTTTATTTTTGCTCTACCTATGGTAATAAAATGCTAATAGACGTTAGCCTAAATACAAAGCAACCGTCTTCTGGTTTTCATGGAAAAATAGATGAGACCACAGAATTCGATACCCAAAACTGGTGAAAATCCCAAAATCTCATGTACTAAAAATTGTATTTCACTTAATTCAATCATGATAACCCAGTAGCTGTAATTAAAAACAAATGTAATAGTAGAATATGATCCAAAACTCTGGTAAAGGTTTTGGAGTGTTATGGAATAAAAACAGAATTTTAATACTCAGTTACCATACATTATTGTCTATAAGGCCATATCCAGCATATGTTTGAAGTGATAACTCATGTTGTGATAGATCTTATGGAAAATTAACTCATTGAAAATCCATTTAGTTCATTATATCAGTTAGTAACCAACCACTTAAAAAGACAGAATACTTATGTGACAAGCTGCTGAAGTCATACTTCAACCAGTTAAAAACCAAATTTTCATATTCCCAGCTAATATCTAGAATGTTTACATTGCACCTTAATAAATTCCACCTCAACAAAATAAGAACTCATTCGGTCACCATGTGTCGCAACATTCTAAATTTATATTTGTGAAGATTTCCTCGCTTGAATATTTCTAACTAAATTATAAAGATGTTCTTTTAAAAAAGTTTGCCCTAAAAATAGCTTCTGAAAGATTTCTACTTTTTTAAGCTAAGTGACTATCCTATATTGACTAACAGTTTTGCTCAGATGGTGTGTTGGGTGCTTCTTTCAATGTATGAAAAGCAGCTTCAAGAATGGATTTCTACAACCCGGAAAAAAATAAGGAAATGTAATGTATCGGGCAACTGACCTTGTGTACGATCATATCATTTTTGATTGAGCAAAGAAATTCAGAAAACCTAGTGACTCAGCCTCAGAAGAGGGCTCCTTATTGCACCAATGTGACAATTGGCCCTGAATTTCTTTGATGTCCATTGCAGCATTGTTACGCCAGAAAGTTACGCTCAAAAAGTGAATAAGATGTGTGGTCATTTTTTTTTCTTTATTTTTGTGAAGTTTTACAGTTATCAAAAGATAAGAGATGTTAGAGGTGGGGAATGAACACCTTTATTTTCAAGTACACAGTGTCAGGTATAGCAAAGTTAGACGTAGAATCAACCAAAATTCTTTATGCAAAATGTTTAAGAACTTCAATGTTAATCTTTTACATGTAGCATTCATCCAGTTAATGTATCTGTCCTTGTGTTGCTAGTTTAACTACTTTGTTCTTCCTTCATCTGGTTAGACAGACCTTTAAGCACCTCTTTCCATGTAGTACATATATAAAAAAATTAACATTGTACATGAAATGAGTATTGATCTGGCCCAACCTCGTGACTCAACCTCAGAAGAGCGCTCCTTGTTGTACCAGTGTGACAATTGACTCTGAATTTCTTTGATGTCCATTGCACCATTGTTGCACCAGAAAGTTAGGCCACAGTTGAAGTTCCTGAGAAAGTGGGAAAGGTAAATTGCATATGAAGAGGTATAAGTCTTGGTGTAATTGCATTCTAAAAGCACAGTGAGCATCTTGGATCCCAGGAAACTTCAGTGCAGAAGTGGCGCAGCCTCTGTAAAGACTGCAGTCTTCATGAGAGCATTTGGGTACAACAGGGCAAGGCAACAAATATTCTTTCTTTGACCACTTTGCAGTTTAACCACTAAGGGCATTTCCCACCCTTATTTGAAATGCCTTTTGCCAGAACCATGAGTAATTACGGCACAGCATGACAGGGCAGCATCTTGCCAAAGGAATGTGAATTCTTTCCAGTAAGACTTGCAAGTCCTCCTGGAAGAGATGGAAGGCAGGAGGGACGGATGCCTAGTTTCTTTGGCACAGATACCCTGTGGCATTTTGAGAGGATCCAATACCAAAATAATTCAGGCCAGTGATCACTTTCATAGTGACAGACAGAGCTGTTCTAGCTGTGGAGCGAGACTGGAGATCTTTGCAAAGAAGGTCGCACAGAGCTGCAATGGGAGCCTTGGACAATTGCCTCCTTCAAATGCAAAGCTCCTCTGAGAGATCCTCAAAGGATCTGTGTAGCCTATAGACATGCTGTGGAGGGTAGTATCTGATGGTCTGGTGTCTTCTACTGCTTTATACTTCTTGCCTCCATGCGCTGCTGTTCCTCCTCATCCTCCATAAGGATGATAATAAAAGGTTTGGGAATTTCCAAACCTTCTCTGCAGTCATTTTAAGTATGTAGAGGGACCGGGAGGTGGGGGGGGGTAAAAAAATATAGGGGTGCGGTGAGACTGTGGGGGGATGGATCGAGTGAAATTCTCAGTGAACAAAACTGTGAAGAAAGAGGTTGATAAATCATCTGTGAAGCAAAAAATAAGCATGCAAAGTTTGGGGACTCTTCAAAGTTCTCAAACTTCTTCCTTTCACTTGAATCAGGTGACTAAGGGAGCTACCCCTGTCTTATATGGGTCAAACTTTCTCAAAGTGCAGTGGTGGTGTAAAAGCAGGAAATTCCTGGGCACAGCGCCACCAAGTGAGTGGTGCTCCTATGCAAATGAGGCCGGGGCTATGGATTGTTAAAGCTGCCACAAAGGTCAAAACAACTCGTGTCCAGCACATTAATGGCGTATAAGCAGCAATGCATTAAACACGAGTTTCCTCTGTCTTTTTTAGTGTGATAATGGTGTAATAATGGTGCAAGTGCTGAAGATAGCGAGGAAAATCAGGGGCCAATTTTTTCAATTCCCACACTGGGCATTGTGTGAGTGAGCTTACTAATTTAATGCCAATTATTCCTGAATTAGTTTTGTACTATGGGTTCACACCCACTAGGAACTGGGTTGAGACTGTAAATTCATTTCATGTAGTTTGCTGTTTTTTTATCGTCAAAATTTAACCTCATGTACTCTCAGTCTATGGAAGATTTTGCTTAAAGGTCTGCATAACCATATGAAATAAAATCAAAGTACTTAAACTACCATGAGGACAGATACATTAACTGTGCAAAATGGATGAATGGAGAATTAAGGATTAGAATCAAAAGTTAATGTACATTCTATATGAAGAATTTTGGTTGATTCTGTTAATTTGCAAAATTAGTTCCAATTTGAATTTATTACAATACTATAAGGATAATTACCACAGTACAGAAATTCCCTATGGTCAATTAAGTACTTTTGAAGTTTAGGCTCTGTTGTAATGCAAGGAATCATGGAAGCCAACTTGTACACAGCATGGTCCCACAATCAGCAATGAGATAAGTGGCCAGATAATCTGTTTTAGTGATACTATTTAAGGGATAAATGTTGGTCAGGAGAACAACCAAGAGAACTCCCTGCTCTTCTTGAAATGATGCCCGAGAATCTTTTACATCCACCTAAGAGGGCAGACACAGCCTTGATTTAATATCTCACCTGAAATATGACACCTCTGACACTCCCTCAGTACTGTACTGAAATGTCAGCCTACATTATGTGCTTAAGTCTTCAAAGTGCAGTATAAACGCACAACATGCTAATTCAGAGGTGAGCGTGCTACCACTGAGCAAAGGCTGACACTATGATGATTATTATAGTACACACATTAACCCATTTATTTTTAACACCTCCAATAAAATCTAATATATGCTTAGAATTTTTGCTTAATTTCATTGCAGTGGAGAAATCCAGAAACTCAACTATAAATGTCTATCTGGGAAATCGCAGTTACATGTCATTGCCAGGTTTATTGATGAACTGATAAAAAGTTTTTGATACAAACGGAATCATTCTACAAAAAATTATTTCTCCCCTTTGAATATCATGGAGGCAATATGTAAACAAAATACACAGAAATACTTTGAATCCACTAGGATTCATTTTTCTAAGATATTTAATCCTTTCCCATTCACAGTTACTAAAACTTTTCTATGCACCTTATACCAAACAACAGACATTTCAAAAACTTCTATATAGGATAGGAGTTGCCACTGTTATTCTATAATTACGTTGAAAAGTTCCAGGAAATTCCAGGCCAAATCTTAAGGAAGTATATTTAAATGCTCAAACTGATATATAATCAAAATAGATAATTAGACCATTAGCACAAAGAGACAGTAAACAACAATCAAATTTGAGGAGTTTCCTTTATTGGGGTTTTGTTATATCAAGCAAGATTCAGCAGGAACTAATCTAGATTGCATTCCAGGTGAGAGTTTAGAGAGAATAGTAAAGAGGATTACTCAGAGAAGTGCATTCACTTGTAGGAAAAATATATTATTACTTACGTAAGCCTTCTCCAATTATCTCATATCCATTCTCATAAGTCAATATTATAAATGGTACTTGCATGCAGTTAATCTGCGTTTATCTAAGAGATTGTGCCTTCTTAATAAATTTTGAACAAAAGTCATGATTTAAGGACAAGCTTGTCGCAGAAAATAAAGTTTTAAAGATAGGTCAATTTTGCAAAATTTGAGAGAGGAGTCGTTAGAGTGGTCACCTGAAGATGTCACTGTATTCCTCATGAACAGCCCTTTATTCCAGCAAAGAGAGGGAACCTTCAAGCATAAACTTCTGCAATATGTTTGTAACTCAATCTGGAGATCCTACAGTTCCTGTATTTAAGGCTACCGTTGCAGTGAAACATAATTTCTACACTTGAACGAACCTGGTTCGTGATTATCTATTATTGGCATTATTATTGAGGATCTGATTGTAATAGCGATTCCTGATTATTTATAGGGTGATGTTTAAAAAAATGGGGAGAATGAGCACATGAAAAGGTTACATTGAGAAACCTGCATATGTAAAAGAACTAAGGCCAAGACCCATTGGGGCAAATGTTACCTCAAAATATTCCTGCTGGGCATATGCTGATGAATGACTGTAGAGTTGGTCATTCAGCAGGCTTGAGGAAGAACACCCTCAATAAGGAAGTTTTAGACATATTTTCTCCACTCCCTTTCTTCCCAAGAGGAATAAATGGTCGCAATGGAGTGAATGAATTTATCGTGCCTGCAAAAGGCAAATTACACTACTAGTATATCAGTGGTTTGCTGTATGAGTGAGCTGGTTGTTTAAGTCAGAGTTGGTAAAGATGCTCTCTTGGTGAAGATCTGCAGACCTCAGAGCAGTGTAATGATAAGCCAAACTCGATGACTTAGGTAAAAACAGAAAGTGCTGGAAATACTCAGCAAGTCAGGCAGCATCTGTGGAGAAAGGAACAGAGTTAGCGTTTCAGGTCGATGACCTTTCTTCAGAGCTGGAAGAAGTAAAAGGTTTAACAGTTTTTAAGCAAGTACAGAGCCAGGGAAAGGAGGAGAGGAAGGGGAGGGGACTTAAAAATGGAAAGTAAAATACACACCTCTGTAGTGATGTGACTAAGATTATCAAGCAATGAATCCTTCAAATCAATGGAGCAAAATTATCCACATGATTGTGTTGCAGGAAATTGTGTGACAAGGAATCTTCCAGAGTCTTAAAAATCCAGTACCAGGCAAAGTATCTTTTCTCTTATGTGCAATCAGAAACACTCACAACTGCATATGAATGTTCTCATTGGATAAAGAAACTTCAGGCAGTCATATTCGACCAACAACGCAATTACATTAAGCAAAGCTTTCAAAATTATTAGTTGCCTGGATCTAGAGATCTTCAATTTCTTCTTAACAGATATTCTGGAGAATTTTCCACCTGATTTGGAACTATTCCCTGATTTGCAGGTGTCCTTTTTGAGTAGACAGTTAGGGCCATTGAGCAAAGAGTGTCTAGAATCCAAGCCTATGGGACATTAGATGGTGATTTTAGTGGCAATGACACTGACAGAGGACAGGAGACAACTATTCAGAGATTTAATCAGGAAGAAGAAGGAGAACACATATGCAGAGACAATGGACTTAGTTCATTTTTGCATTTATGGTAATAATGTTATTGTGTTGCAGAGAAAATGATGCACCGTCTGTTGCCAGTGAGAAGGAAACTTGCTACTTCTAAGGAGCTACAATATCACCTCTTGAAACTTGATCACTGTTTCCTTCCTCCTGTTGCTGAAGGTCCAACCACCCATAATGAAGGAAAGTGCATTCATGACGATGACCCATGGAAGTATTTCTTTTACAAAAAACCACTAGATGGTTTATGTGGCTTCAAATAAAACAACATAGGACATATGCTGGCCAGAAACATTTGACATGCAAATTTGCCATTTCTTGAGTCTATATGTGCAGATTTTTTTTCCATTTGAAATCTTTGAGTTGAACAGTTATTGTCTTTTAAACCCTCTTACATAAATATGTTCTTCTACAAATATTTATTCTGCTTTTCATGTCCAAGGGGATAAGACATAAATTAGATTCAAGTGGCTGTTATGAATGCAAAGAGCAAGCTTCACCATTATTGACTAATGTTCACATAAATTTCCTGTCTACATGAGAAACGTACGAGGATAGAAATTGATTTGGGCTAGATTTCGGGCGCCAAACGTACACAGGGAATGATCCCCGTGCCCAAAGACGAATGCCCGAGGATCACGAGCAATTGGTCCTTGAGCCTCATTGTAATAATAACGGCGAGCTGCAGGCACCAATTGAGCATGCCCGAGTAGCTTGCCGGTCAAGGCCTTCCCAATTGTGGTCGGTTAGGACAGCAAGGCATCCTGCAGGTACGTCCAGGAAGAGGTGGGGGGGAGGCAAATGTTGGGAGGCGAACAAGGGCCTACAGCAGCCTACAGTATTGCCGTGGAGCAGGGAGAAACACTCTTGCTTCTACGGCTCGACATCAAGGTAAGTAAAAACTAAAAAACACAGCTTTTTTGCAACACCCTCAAGCAACCCCTTTAAGGACCATTCTTTAGGCCACTGTAGAACTGGAGAAACTAGTCGGAGCTTGCAAGGGGCATGCTTCACCTAGTTTTTCACGAATATTGCAGAAGGGTCCTGCGACAAGTTACAACATCATAAACACATATAAACTACACAATTTAAACAAAAAGAGACCATAGCCTTATGTACTGCTCTGTGCCCAAAGTTATGTGTTCATTTTAAAACCTGAGCTTTCCCAGAGTGCTTTTCAGTGATCAATGGCCTTTAATATTTTTGTTTGGCCTCAGTGCCATTTTCTCATTCACAAACACCATGCATCCAGTCCTCCCTCTACCCCCTAAGCTTTACCAGCATCCACAGCCTCTTTCTCTTCCCAGTGGCTGCTGACTGTCGTGCTCTGCTCCTCGGATGGTTGCCCTCTCTACTCTCAGTTGTTCTCTCTCACTATTCCCAGGGGCTGCCACCTCTGTCTGTGCTCCCTAGGCCTCATCTAGGCTCTGGGTCGCCTGCCTGAGTATTCCTAGATCCCTTGGCCCCCTATAGGACTCCTAACTCCCTCCTTGATTGATGTCAGACTCAGACCCTGAACCTCCCAAGAGCTCTCAAACATCAGCCCCTCCTCCAGGGCTCACAAACTCCATTTGCCCTCTGAGCGCTCACAGACCCATTTTGCTCCCAGCCCCAACTTGAATGCTCCCAATCCCCAAACATCAGTACTGCCCAGGACTCAACTGCTCCCACTTCTTCCAGACTCAGCCTCCCCACTCCCACTCAGCCTGAACCTCTAATCCCTCACTTTCTCTTTCACCCATGCATGTTCAAATGGCTGCTATACAGCCTTTTCCTTCTGACCCAGTACATGTTAGTTATCATTTTTCTACATACTTTGGATTTAAGAAAGGTAAAAGTTAGAAATTTAGTACATTGATAAAGGTACATGTGTACAGAGATATACAGAGATACTGGTAAAAAAAGAGAAGACAGAGGAGGCACAGGCAAGGAGAGAGTTCATAAAGCGTGAAGAGCGGGTGGCAATTAGGGAGATACTGAGAGAGCTAGAGAAGGAGAAAATGAGAGAGAGAGAAAAAATAGAAGACAAACCGAGAAAGCAACAGAGATAATTAGAGTCAGAATGAATGAGCGAGACAATTGGAGATTGAGAGAATTGTTAAAAAAAATTTCTCCATCTGAAAGCTATGTATAATCTCAAACTTAAATATTGCATGTGAGACACCCCTGTAATTTACTTCCACAGAGAAATCAGACTTAGAAATGTTCTTGTAGGTTGCAACTCTTCACACGTTCCCCGAACTTTGCAGGAAGCCAAAAAAATAACTATAATTTACATCAACCTAATTCCTGTGACATATTTACAAAGTACAGCAACAATTCCATAAGGGTGTAATTGATAAAATTAACTTGTTTGCAAAATGATAATCAAACAGTATTTTTTTGCACTTTTTGTCCCAAAGCACACAGACATGTATATGAGAAATATCATTACATGAGGTCAGTGCCTTGCACACATTTAAAGTCTTCTCACTGCACTGAGGCAGAAAGGTGAAAGCAAATTTATAATTTAATGTAGGATAATGAAGAAAACATTGCAAACAAATAATATTTCTGCCAGCATTATGTTTAAATTTTTTGCTTTAGCTATTTTATTCATGTATTTCTTTTAATATTCTTAACAATGTTAACAATGTATGTGCCCTTACATTCAACATACCCATTAACCTTCAATTAGAATGTTGCTCTAGAAGAGGACTTGGTATCTTTTCCTGTCAAGAAATACCAATGATTGCATCTTGTGTGATTTCAGCACAAGTACATATTAATTTATTTTTAACCGAGAGTACATGATCTTTAAATTTATAAAGAAATTATCCACAAAAATGTTAACATTTTGGTATCTGTGTTTGTGCTAGCTCCACCATCAAGATTTCTGCCCTGAACCCATTTCCCTGCTCTATTCCTCAACCATTTTATATACGCCAACTGTTTACATAATTTAGTGTTAAATGCTGTGATTGAAACAGCTTCAATGACGACTTGTGGAATGCATTCCAGATCCTAATAATCCTTTATGCTTGTAGTGGATTCCTCGGTTTACACTTCCCTGTAACCAATTCACCAGCCAGTGAAAATATAATCTTTACCGACTTACTCTCATAAGCCTTATCGAATTTTTTAATTTTACTATTAGATCTCCCTTAATTTTCTCTGTTCTGGTGAACACAAGCCTAATTTTTTTTTAAGTCTCTCAGCACAATTATGCCCTTTGACGTCTGGTCTTATCCTTGTGAATCTATGTTGCACCTTTTCCTTTGCTAAATATCCTTTCCATAAAACCCACAAGTACTCCAACTATGACCTAACCAATTTCTTGTACTATTTCTGTGTAATGACTGGCATCTTTAAGTAATTTCTTTTTTAAAATTACATCTGTTTATCAGGCTGATTATTGGATTCAGTTTTGGAAATGTAGTTCATAGTCAGAACACCAGAGTCCAGTCGGCAGGCTGATTTTGCCATGTGCAAATCTTTACTGCTTGCTGAATATTCACATGGTGATAAGAGGCTCTCAATTTCCACCTCAGTAAAACAGCATTAATGTGTTGTGTTTTTAACCGTGTAGAGATTATGACTAGCTCTTAAGGCATTGATAGAAAGAGCAGAAAGAATTAAATTATATTTAAAGTTTATAACTTTAGTTAGCAATTTTCTTTGAGTAAGTAGTTCACCCAGCTGTCAACACATAAAATTATTTTTTTATATGCGCTTTCAGGTCACATTTACTTTCAGTAAAAATCAGAACAATAAAAAAAACTACCTGCCTGGAGCAACTGCTGTTCAATTAATAGAATTAGTTTTGTATTAGATACAGGTTAAGACTTGAAGTGTGCTGTCTCAATAGTCTAATGTAATTAGTATAAAATGCTTATTATGTGCTGTAAATAGCAGCTCTTTCACTTGAATATCAATATACAACATAAACTATTCATGCAATGTGATGTTTTGTAATACAAAAATGCAGTAAATAGAATTTTTACAGATTGATAGTAATGGTTGCGATCCAGAATGTGGTAGCATTAACTGAATGGATATTAGAAGGAAAAGCAAAATTGGAATCACTGGCCAAAATCTACATTATACAAAAACACCTTTAATATCAATTCAGACCAAATAACAAAAGCAGTTGCTTATATTTATAGTTTTTCACTGTTATGTTATTATTGTTGACTTGAAAGCATTGGTTATTATTGGAAAATAGCATTGTGATCATGGTATGGCTGACACAATTTAATGGCTTCATCTTCACAGCTCTATATCTACATTTGAACAAAAACGCACTCCTCGCAGCATTAGACCTTATTTACTGATCTGCTGTTCAATTTGCGTTGTCACGCTGCTCACATTTGTGAACAAAAGGCACATAAGAAGATAACATTTGACAGATATTATGGCAAAATTAGAATATAGCAGTTAAAAGCGAAAACAAAAAGCATCGAGATAACTGAAGGAAAAATTAGTGTTGAAAGTTACAACTGGATAGTGAAAGAGTTAATGTCCCTCGCGTATTTTGAGCAAATATACCACAGTGCTGGAATGTGCGATACATATTTATTTACATTTGACATATAAATCACCCTAAAAGTGGAAATGAAATCAAAAGAAATGTTTTAATATTACGACCCAATATTTAATGACATACTCTTTATCCATATCAGTAAATATAATGTGACCTTCCAATATGAGGATTACTGTGGTATATTGTTGCAGGTATTTTGAACTCAGTAAACACATTAATAAAATTATATTTTTCATGTCAACAAGGATAAGTAAGAATACCAACATTTTTTTTAAAAGAAAAACTCATCTTCATTGAAATATTTCCAATTAATTATTTAATATATTTTGTAGATTCTTAAGCTTATGGAGGTAATTTTCACCTTCACTGCTTGGGTGACAAACCAGTGGAGCAGCTTGCCTGCCCGTTAGGAGGGAGAAGGCTCGTGTGTAGCATAAACACCGGCATGGCCGAATGGCCTGTATCTATGCTGTATGTTCTATGTTACAGAAGACGCACGATTTGCATTTTCATTGAGTTCAGATGGTTTCGATGACCAAGAGGTGATCCGCTCCATGGTTTACTGCTCAGGTGGTGAAGGTAAAGATTATCCTTGATTTTTCTTTAACATGGGACTGTTTTGGGACATAAACCAGGTTGGGATGCATCGAACCAGGGTAGGGCAAGAGACCCTAGATTTAATATAGGGGAAAAAATCAGGTTCATTTGAAATAAATATGAAGAGGAAGGAGAAAAAGACTTTAATTATAGATAAAGAGAGCTTGAGGGATTGGTCCAAAGGATAAAAAAAATCATAAAGCAGAAAGTAAATCCAGGCAAAGTAAACATATGCAAAGAGACTAACAATTTAAAAAAACAGGTAAAGACAACAATTAAATGCCATTCTGAATAAGATGTTTTGAGTTAGAAGCTCTTGAAACAGCAGGAAAGCATGGCACTATCAGAATTACAGAAACATTGCTCACTTCAGAATATGGGATAGAATTCAATATGTAGTCCTACAGGATGTTCTGGAAGGGGTGAGATGTAGGCTTCTAAGTTCAGGATTATTTGGAAATTAAGCAAGCTGATTAGCCACTTCTACTGCCTCTATTTTGCCTGACTGCTTGTCCGATATTCAATCTTGAATGAGCTGGAATTTACCTCAGTTAAACATTAGATAGACTGAAGCCACCCTCTTCAGCCCCCATCAGAAACTCCGTACCCTCACTTCTGCTTCCATCCCCGTTGCAGGCCACTCTCTCAGGCTGAACCAGATTGTTTGCAACCTTGGCACCCTATTCAACCGCATGCGAAGCTTCCGACTCCATATCCTTTCTATCATTGCCCATCTGCTGCTGAAATCCTCATCCATGTTCCTGTCACGCAGCCTTACAACCACATCCACAAACTTGTATACTTCGTCCCTTTGTCCCATCATTGGCTTTTTTATAGGGTTTCCAAAGCTCTGCTGTGATGTTGTGGCTGATGAGCAAGAGAATCGACAGGGAACTTCACCCTCCCCAAACCCAAAAAAACATGTATATGTACCGGGAAATGTGCAGAAAAGAGTAACAAGGCTGATCTCAAGTGTAAAAGGGGTGAACTATTTTGAAAACTTAGAGAAGCTCAAACTCTACTGTCAAATAGAAGGGAGTTAAGAAGAGATCTCATCAATAGATATAAAATATTAAATGTTGTAGATAAAGTAAGTGAGCCAGAAAAGTAAGACTGGAGGACATAAATTTAAACTTGAAAAGTAATTTTAAAAAGGAAGAACATCTCTACTCAAAGAATGATAAATGTTTGGAGCAATTTGTCAGCCAAGCAGTAACAAAGGAACATAGGAACGTAAAAACATAAAAACAAGAGTCGGTCCCTCGAGCCTGATCGACCATTCAATAATATCACGGATGACCTTATCCTAACTCCATCCACCTGCCTGGGCTCCATATCCCTTAATACCCTTGACTAGCAAAACTCTATCGACCTCAGATTTAAAATTATTAATTGAGCTAGCATCTACTGCTTTTTGTGGGAGAGAGTTCCACACTTCCACCATCCTTTGCGTGAAGAAGTGTTTCCTAACTTCTCTCCTGAATGGCCTGGCTCTGATTTTAAGGTTATGTCCCCCACCATGGGGGACATAGGGTAGATAGAGAAAAAGTTTTTCTCTATCTACCCTATCAATTCCTTTCAAAATCCTAAAAACCTCAATCAAATTACTCCTTAACCATCTATATTCCAGGGAATACAAGCCTAGTTTATGTAATCTCTCCTCATAATCTAACCCTTGGAGCCCTGGTAACATTCTGGTAAATCTGCGCTGCACTCCTTTCAAGGCAAATATATCCTTTCCAAGTTGCGGTGCCCAGAACTGTACATAGTACTCCAGGTGTGATCTAACCAGGGCTTTGTATAGCTGTAGCAAAACTTCCTTTCCTTTATATTCTAGCCCTCTAGATATAAAGGCTAATATTCCATTAGCCTTTTTGATTATTTTTTATACCTGACCACTACATTTAGTGATCTGTGTACACGGACCCCTAAATCTCTTTGGACCTCCATTGTTTTTCACTATTTTCACCAGTAGAGACAAAAAAAATGCAGGGAACATAGGAACAGGCGTAGGTCATTTAGCCCCTTGAGTCTGTTCCGCCATTCAACGAGATGGTGGCTGATCTGTATCAACTCACCTTGGTTCAGTAACCCTTAATGCCCTTGCCTAACAAAAATCTATCAATCTCAGTCTTGAAATTTTCAATTGACCCCCAGCCTCAACATCTTTTTGGGGAAAGAGAGTTCCAGATTTCCACTACCCTTTGTGTGAAGAAGTGCTTTCTGACATCATCCCTGAACGGCCTAGCTCTAATTTTAAGGGTCATTCAAAACGCAGTTGAATGTTATAAAGGCAGAGCTTTTGTTCCATAAGAATAAATTTTGATAGGCCAAATGGCCTTTTCTTAACCTGGACATTTCTTATGTTCTTAAGCAAACCCAGCTTGGAAGATAGCTAAAGACAGATCAGTTTGTTGTGAACCTAGTTTATTTTGATAAAAAGTCCTTAGTATTGTAAGCTTTATGTTTCTGAGCAAGCTTAGGCTAAAGTAATACTGATACTTTTGAGTCAATGGGCAATGGTTTTGTGCATGCATTGATGTGAAAGCAACAGTCTAACTCTGGAGCTGGGTCTAACCTGACTCCAGGATGCATCAAAGCCAAATGGTTTGAAAACCCCTCCAGGAGACCATTTCACAGCATTTAGGTTTACCGTGGAGTAACTCCCAGTACATTGTGAAGCATAAATTAAAACATGTTCAGGCAGCAGGTTGGACCTCCAGAGCACTTTATAAACTCACTTCAGAGTCCTTTTAATGTAATGAGAAAGTAGAAGGTCCCATCTGTACTCGCCTAACGTTATATAAACACTCAGCAGAGCAGAGCTTTGAGCATATATGTAAGCAAGACTGCGTACTGCTCTCTTCTAACAGGCAATGTTGCCAGCTGCATTTCACACTCAGTCCCACAGTACAGTATAACTGCAAGTTTAAAAGTGTAGAAATGTATCATCATTTAAACAGAGTTGCGTTTCCCTTTAAACTTCAGATATAAATTCAAACAGGTTATTTCAAACAAAGAAGAAAAATGCAAAACAATAAATTCTGAAACCATATTAATCATAATGTTGCAGATAGAGGTTAAATGAGGAATGCCACCTCAACCTGGAGAATGTTAGTGATGAATTCATGCTTTTTCTTATGAAGAAAATGTGAAAGTTGAGTTTTTCTAATGTTTACTTAAAGAAAACATTCAATGTAAAACACATGGTGACATATTTGCAATGTACGTATAAAAAAGTGTTGTGCAAAATGACATTTTACTGAACATAGAACTAGAATTTCCCATAAGTAAAAGTGCACCTATGTTCATCAAGAAAAGTGTTTGCAAAATAGCCATTCACAGTTCACATTTTACATTGAATGTGTGCAGTACGTTTACATATCATCATTTAAGAACTATATTATACATACACAAGCCGACATTTAACTGAATAATTCTGGTAGTTTAATTATCAGCTCCCAGAATGAATGTTCATGTTCTTATTAAAATATTGAAAGGCAAACACTCAATGATGGTTTCCTGACACTTTATGTTATTTTCATGCGTAGTGGCAAATTTTATTTGAGAATTTTAAAATTGGAATATTTTGGTCAATATATTTATATAGTGTATAATGTTGAGTACAACAGTGCTGTATAATGTAGGGTTTTGTTGTGTCCAGGTGTGTCAGTTTTGGTCAGTGTCAAATGCACTTGTGGGAGGGAAAATCTCTCCTCTTTGCTATTTGTATCAACATTTTGAAAACAAATATAAATTACATATCTACAAATTTGCCACAAATAGCAAACAGAAGTTTTCCGTCCATTACAAGAGCCTTCTGTAAACATGATTAAAGATTTTTAATAAATACGTCACTTCATTCAATGTAAATTTTGTTTTGTGGTTTCTTTCTTAAATATCTGTAGCATTCCTCACATAATGGGGCAGAAATCGCTCGTGAAATAACAGTGAGCTCAACAGCGCTCACCGTTGTTAGTGGCGAAATGGAGGAGCAAGTTCTGGCGTTCGCACATGAGCAGTGAAACGCGGAAATCCGGAACTTTCTCCTGCTGGTTCACTGGCCATATGACAGCTTCGAATTAAAGGGATATCGCACGCTGCAATCAGAGAAATCATTGAAAAAGTGCAAACTTGCTGATCTGCCCAGCTGGAAAGTAACTAATTATGGCACAACACAGGTATGCTCAAAAATACTAGGTCTAAACTAAGTTTTAATGGTAAGTCTTAATGACTGCCAAACAACTAAAAATTAACTTTTAAAAATGTGGAGTCTCATATTACTCCTTATTTTAATAGTTTTTGGTCATTAAAAATAAAAATTTAAAGATCAATTTTTTTTTACTTTTTCCTTCTGTCTCCTTTATTGAATTCAATTATTTCTTGCCCTCTCTTTTTATCGCTGTCTATAAGTGTTTTTACATTGATTTTAATGTTGTACCTTTCACTTCCTGGTTTCATGTTCCAAGCTTGCAGAGAGGGTTAACGCAGCAGGTCAAAAATGCTGCAATCTGATTGGTCGAGGGGAGAGAGCGCTCCTCCCAGGGTCCTAGCTTCGCCTGAACTGACGCTGGGCCATTCTCCGCTTCCAATTCGAGGAAGTGCACCCAGTAAAGACCGTGGTAAGTTAATGGGTTAGTATAAATCTATGGAGCGGCAAGCAGTATTGGTTCTCCACTCTGAGCAATTTCTACCCCAATATTATCAAAAGGGGTACCTTTTAAAAGGTATTACATCTATTCATATAATCGGCTATAATATTTTGGACAACTTAAAAAAGTAGCGTAAAGTCTTCTGAAACTATTCAAACACAGTTGTTGCAAAATCACACAGGATTTTGACCATCTTGCCGGATAACCCTGATTTCAACACATATCCTCCAGCCACAAAGGCAAATCTACCAGACCACCCATGACTGCAATAAAACTCTTTCCAAAGCAGACAAAAGCAGTCCAGCACCAGTAGAGTGTTGTTCCCAGAAGTCAGAATTCACTTGTGGAAAGCAAAAATAGCCCCTCAAAAAAGCCCAGAAGTTATCCAACAGCCTAAGAGCACAAACCAGCAATGCACCTGTATGGAGTGGATGAGCCCTTTAAGTTGTGTTCCTGCAGAGTTCTTCCTGGCTGTTAGTGCCATGATTTGTTGGATGAGTTTATCACGTGGCAAGCCAGGCACTGGGGCAGACCAACTATAAAAAGTAAATAGCCGCTTCTTTTTCAGCCAACAAATAGTGACAGCAACACAAGGAGGTTTATCCGTGACCTCTGGACACCCAGACGCCAAACCAACTTAAATAACATTGCAATCATATCACTCGTGCTGTACTATTTATACAGCAGTCAGCCTGCTAATGTCAACTGATATATAGCAGGTTCAAAGAAGATCATGATAGCTAAAGAAAAAGCCAATGTGCTCAACAAGCCCATTCTTTCTTAATAAATCAGTCCAACCTACCCACCTTTTTAGCTTTTTCCTCAAATAATTTTTTCTTTCCAGAAATACATCCAGTTGTCTCCTAAACCACTAGTCACTGAATATATTGAAGAAGGAGCTAGATAGATTTCTAGACACAAAAGGCATCAAGGGGTATGGGGAGAGAGCGGGAATATGGTATTGAGATAGAGGATCAGCCATGATCATATTGAATGGTGGAGCAGGCTCGATGGGCCGAATGGCCGACTCGTGCTTCTATTTTCTACGTTTCTTCATTCACCAGGTCACTTATTCCACAACTTCAATAACACTTGGAGTAAAAAAAAAAATTCTGGATTTACCTTCTTACTCCTAACTTCCTCATTTGTAACTCATATCCTGTGGTATTTGAACTTTTTGATATTCAAAACAATTGCCTGGGTCAATTTTGTCAATTCTTTTCATGATCTTAAAGAATGAAAACTCAACTTTCTTAGCTTTCAAAGACAATCAAATAGAGCAACTCAATAGATTTCTATTCATCCCTCTTTGTAATATAACAATAAAATCAGAAAATATATTTCAATCATCAAATAATTCAACTAATTACTAAGAAGCAGTTAAGTGGCACAAGATGCCTTTACAGAAGTAGATTAACAGGCAGCATTCATGGACCTAAGAACAAAAGAACATATGAAATAGGAGCAGGAGTAGGCCATACGGCCCCTCGAGCCTGCTCCGCCATTCAATAAGATCATGACTGATCTTCGACCTCAACTCCAGTTTCCCCTACAGAGCTGAAGGAGACTGAACCTATGCAGCATTTAGTTACTTATATGGGGGCGGGGGGGGGATCACATTCAAATTCGGGGGTGCAGAAAGCAGGCATTAGTGGATTGGCTGCTCATTATACACCATTGACTTCAAAGGAAAGGGAAATCAGATGGGGTGTGTAACAGGCAGCCAATCCACTACCACCCGTTTTGTTTCCTCAGTCGAGGATGAATTTCACCCTATGATCTTCTCACTAGGTGACCCTTCCTTGAGTAGTTAAACATGAATATTAAAATGTTTATTATTAATTTCTTTATAACCTGGCTAACATTTTGATAAGTATTCTGGGATAGAGTTCTAAGAGAGGATTTTCCTTTCAGTAGAACGCACGTTTCATTCCTTGACTGACCTAAAAAGTCACCCTTATAATTGGCTTATTTGATGTATAATCGGAAGAATGAGTGATAATCTGATTATACCATTCACAAATATTTACAACCACTGACATGTTCCTACCTTGTGTTTGGTAACAGTGTGAATCAAATATTAAACCTACAATTACTATTACTAGCTACATCTTTTAAAAAACCTTTCCCCAAGAAATTATCTGGGCATCTGATGATCCACAGGGCACTAAGAAAAAAAAACTTTCATTTGTGCAGCACCTTTCATAGCCTCAGGCTGTCCCAAAATACTTCCCAGCCAATTAAGTACTTTTGAAGTGTAGCTATTGTTGCAATGTAGGAAACACAGCAGTCAATTTGCACACAGCAAGGTTCCATAAACAACAATGAGATAAATAACCAGGTAATCAGTTTTATTGATGTTGTTTGAGGGATAAATGTTGTCCAGGACCCTGGGAAAACTCCCCTGCTCTTCTTTGGATCGTGCCATTGGATCTTTTATGTTCACCTCAGAGAGCAGACAGGGTCTTAGTTCAACATTGCTTCCAAAAGACAAAACCTCTGACAGTGCAACACTCCCTCAGCAGTAAACTGTAGTGTCAGCCTAAATGATGTGCACATGCCTTTGAAGTGGGGTTTGAACCTATGACCTTCTAACTCAAAGGTGAGTGTGCCACCACTGAGCCAAGGCTGAGACCCAAATAAAGTGATAATATCCATTTTCATCCTGGGCACTTCTTAGTAGTTCATCACTTTGTGCTGTTTTTGTAACAGTCGCTTTTTAAGGCATGTGGCTGTCAGCCCCAAGCCTAACCCCAAGAGGATCAGTAGATTATTCTTTGGCTTCTATCGTTTGAGCTAAATATCTTGAGTAACTCCTACACGATATATTCTGCTTGATAGCATTGTTTTTAGGCTCACAGAAGCAAACAACCTTTTTTACTTCATTAATGGGGTCGTAGCAAAAAGATCAGAACAAAGGAAGAACAGAAACAGGCAACAGAGAGAAAGTAAATAACCAACAGATGGTGGGAAGGGTTGGCAATTAAGCTTGGCTAAAATTTTAAGTGTATCATTTTTGAAATTCTTCACAATTGATAACAACTTTATAAGATATTGTTAACATTATTGAGTATAGGAGGGCAAAATTGATATTAAGGGATAATTTTAATTAACAAGCATTTTTATGTAGTAAAAATGTTACAGAAAATCATTTACAAGGCAGTGTTACGAATGGTAACGGGAGTCTCGCCACTGGTTGTACATATCAGGAAATCACATGCGTGGTGCCAATAATTTTCCATTCATTTACTTTATTGGGTGGAAAATTGTGGACAGTTCACTACTATTTCCCCGGCTAAGGTTTCCGCACCAGGAGCACGTTAGTAAAATCAACCCTTCTCTTTTACATTCAAATCTTTTCCTTTTTCACAAGTGTTTGCTGATGCATCCTAATACAGAATATGTGAGGAGTTAACAATGCACTAATCAAATGTATTGACTAAAATCTTATTTTAACCTATATATGAAATTATTTATGCAAAATAAATTACATCCCAGGGAGGAGAGAGAGTCTCTTAATATTACTGGTGTGATTGTTCTCTTGTAAAACACTTCAATAAAATGAAGGCCAAGTTACATGGTGCAATTAATATTCATTATCAGCACATCTTGACTAGGATGCAAAGTTTGCATCCCTGGTTAAATGGTTTCATCAAGAAATATGTTATAAGTACAACAGACAGCAAGGAACATAGATTTTTCTCTACTTAACATTTGGACATTCTGTGGTCATAATGCTTATGGTGTGAATTTCACATTCCACTATTATGCCTCATGAATTTTCCTGTTTATTACGTGTATGACATGCCAAGTAAATCTATTCCAAGATTTTCAGAAGCAAATCAATTAGCGTTTCAATTTTTAAAAATGACTTTATGGCATAGCTGGCCTTGCAAGCCAATAAATTAACTATCTCCACTGTGAAAGTATTCTCATGAAGCAGCACGAAAGCAAACAGCTAAAATTAATCCAAAAAAAAATGTCTGGCAAACTACTGTCAGCTGCCTGGAAGAAGTGAAGTGATAGAATGGTCTGTCTCCGAAGTTCAAAGCAAATGAATTGCAATCTTGCCCTTCTACCCAGAGATTCAGGTACCACTGCCTAACAACTGAACGTAATGCAACTAAAACAGTCCAGAGTATCACATTAAAACCAAATTAATGACATCAAATTCAATTTTAAGAGCAGAGCTTCAGGGCATCTGATGCTACAGAAAAACAGTCATTCTCAGCAATTTTTGCTGCACAATGTTTTACTTTTGCTTGGATGTGAAAGAATCTGATTTTTATATAAATATGCTGTTGATTCAATTTAGTTTATCTTTTATTTAAATCTGTTCAAGTATGGAGAGGAAACACGTGATAATAAAATTAGACAGAAAAAATACCTTAAAGCAAGTAATCCATATTCTTCTGTAATGCAGATGATAACTGCTTTCAAAATGACAATTCAAATACTTTCTTTTCTAATTTGTGAATTGTTTTATACGAAGATGGAATACTACATGTCAGAATTGCCAAATGAGCTTCTGATCCTGATCGAATGGAATTTTTTTTTTGCAATCCACAGCCAGTTTGTGCAGATCCAAAAAGGATAAAAGAGTATCAGGTTGCTGTTATTATTTTATACACATTTTTCTCATGACATGTTTATTGCTTTATTTTGATTCTCAGCAGCCAAAAAAAAGTATAAGGCGATGGCAATTTAATCATTATATTTTGAAAAGTCTCATCTTCTATCTATGTCAAATCCATTAGCACTACCCTTGATTTGCAGTCAAGAAGCAACGGCTTCCCCAATGATAATTTGAAGGGTGCAGTGTGCCTCCACTCTGAGTTCTTTCATGAAGTTGTCGACACATCAAATGATAATTGCCTTTGGGTCAAATGGAACTACAGAGGAGGATATTGATCGACTTGTCATTTTGTTCATAATTTTGCATGAAGTTGCTTGGGGCCAGGTCTATAAGGCATGTCCAGTCAGCATGTGGCAACGATAAACTTGGTCAGACCCCATCTGGGGGACTGTGTTCAGTTTTTGCACCATCCCTCAGGGAGGATATATTGACCTTGAAGGCGGTGCAGCACAGATTCACCAGAATGATACCGGGGCTTAAAGGATTAAATTATGAGGATAGGTTGCATAAACTTGGCTTGTATTCCCTTGAATATAAAAGATTGAGGTGTGATCTGATCGAGTACTTAAAATGTTAAAAGGATTCGATAGGTTAGAGAGAGAGAAACTATTTCCTCTAACGGGGAATGAAGAACGAGGGGACATAATCTCCCCAGTGTTACTTACAGGTCAGTGCTTATGGCCAACCCCAAATTTTTTAAATAGTTGAACATCCATAACAATATATTCCAATTTTACAGAATTTAAACAGTCTTGAAACAATGTACTTGGACTTGCCAACACATTCTAGATGTTGACTGAATTCTTTTAAAAAAAGATTGGCTCAGTTGAGCAGCATTATTCTTTTTCAACTATATATTTGGCAGTCTTATTGATTACTTTTTTGAGGTGGGGGCGATGAAACATTTAATTAAAGTGGAACCATCAGATAACTATCACAAAACAAACACAATTTTTAAGAGACTAATAATTAGAAGAAAATCATTTACATTCGAATGTGGTTAAAGGTTTGTAGGTATCATTTTTGATCTGCCTACAAACGCTCCAGGAAAATCTGATATACCTTTAAGATAACAAAATAAAAATCTGCAACTAATCAAGAGACCCGCCAAAAACATTAACCTTACAGATGCTGACTGACCTGCTTACTTTTTCCTGCATTTTCTATTTTTATTTCAGATTTCCAGCTGTTTCATTCTTTCTTTGTATCTCGAAAGATAATGATCTTCTCCGCAGGCTCTTCTGAAAAAGTTCTTATGACTAGTATTTCTCATCCAGTGTATCTTGGAATGCATGGATTACTGCATTACTATGAAACTATGCTTGTGCAAAACAGACTGTAAATTAAAATGGAGTTGACTTGGCTAGCATGAAAAGGTTTCCTCTTTCATGCTCTTCCTTATATCTCTTTGCCTCAAAGCTACATTACAAATATCAATTTAAACTGTCACTTTCAGTAAAGAGTCTTATATTTCCAGTAAAAAAAAACATGAGCTTCATGTCAAGACAAGGTTGTCTCTCATTTTTATTCAGATAACTATTTGGTGAATTTATTTTATTCCTACAAGTAACAAGGCCAAGACAAGTGAAGGCAGTGACGGAGATCATAGCAAATCTGAGTAATTGTGTTTGGGGCATGGAACTGCCTATAGAAAAGCTACTGGTGCATGACTGAGATAATCAATACCCGGGAGGATGCCAGCTAATGAAAGAATGATCTGGGAGGATTATCGGCTGGTCACTTATATTTGTAGATAATTGTAAGTGAAAGTCAATCACGAAGGAAGGCCAACAACCAGTAACTGTACCAAAATTCATTGGAGAAGTTCCATGTTAACAGTACTGGGGAGAGACCAACATTAAAATCCCAAAAATTATTCATAAAACCTGTAAAATAACTTAAAAATTTGACACATTTCAGCAATAAAATTAACATTCCATGTAGGTTAATAGATTGTTCATGTTATTCATGAATTTATGAAGAACTAATTGAGATTCCTTTCTCCTGAACATTTGTTCCGCACTCACTTAAGTGCATGCACTAAAATAAAAATACCTTTTTAAAACATTTTTAAATGTATTTACCCGTTTTGTTTTTTTATCTTCCCATATTATGTGCTATCCCACAGCCATCAGAGCAAACAGACAGTTGATTTGTTCTTAGCACTCTATCAATGTCATAAGATGTCATTTGAACAGGTGTAAAAGTGGGACCCAGTGGTTTGCCCAAGCTTGAACTTTTCCTCCCTACATACATATAATTGCAAATTTTTCACTGGGTATTGCCCTTATTACAGCTAAAGCTTAGAACATGGGGAATTCATGTCCTACCACTCAACACAATTATTTAGTTTGAAGAATATTGATACTTTGCTCAGTTGGGGTTGTGGGTTCAAGGCCCACTCCAGAATTCCTGTTCAACATTCCTCCCTCAACCTGCCCAACCAAAAATAGATGAACCAATCATTCATCTTATTACTGTTTGTGGGATCTTGATGTGTGCAAAATGTCTGCCATGTTTGCCTACATAACAACAGTAACTGCGCTTCAAAGTGAATTTATTACACGTGAAGTGTTTTGATATTGGCTGAAAGATGTGAGGAGGCATTATAGTTCACTAGGTTCCATACATTTATCTAATTCCACCCAATTTTAGAATATTGAGGTTAAGACTTCTGTAACTGTTATTGGAAATCTGACAGTTTTTGAACTGATGCCACGAGGAGCACTAACAAAACAATATATTTATCCAGCAACTTTTAAAAAGCTACTAATTTGAAAACTGCCTTTCAGAGGCCAATAACATACTCATGGGCATCCGTAATGTAATAATTTTGAACTTCAGGTGCAGGCAGTTTATATTCACAGCCGTTGAAGCTAACTCAATGCCCAATGCACATGATAATATAGACTGGAAACATTATCAGTGCTTTGAACCCGCTTATGGACTGTTTGCAAGGCTGATTAAGGTCCCAAATCAGGACAAAGCCCCATTTGTGTCTGGAGTATCTGAACAGTACACCACATACGCAGCATCACTGCAAATGGGCACTGCAAATAATGTTTTATTGTGATTATTAAAGTGTAGTCTCTTTTAAAAAGAAAACTTCTGCCATTACCTTCTGATTATATTTCCTCTTACAATAATGATTGCTTGCTGCAGAGCTGGTGAGCTCTTTGTCTGCTCATCTGTTTTGTTGCTAAGGCACCAATGCACTTTCATCATACCGTTGCATTTTAGAATTACATAGAATTTTACCACACAGAAACAGGCCATTCGGCCCAACTGGTCTATGCCGACATTTATGCTCCACACGAGCCTCCTCCCACCACTCTTCATCTCACTCTTATCAGCATATCTTTCTGTTCCTTTCTCCCTCATGTACTTATCTAGCTTCCCCTTAAATGCATCTATTCTATTTGCCTCAACTACTCCTTGTGGTAGCGAGTTCCACATTCTTGCTACTCTTTGGGTATAGAAGTTTCTCCTGAATTCCCTATTGGATTTATTAGTGACTATCCAGCACAAACCTGCTGAACGGAAACACTACCCATTCCCTGGGGACAAAGAGGGTGACAGAAACACAGCATTATATTTGTTTAATTTTGCACTAATGACTTGTTTCACCAGTCAAAGGGGAAGTCACATATTGAGTCTTTGCAGTGAGCATATCGATATGAAAGGCTTCGAATCTTAAAACCTATATAAAAGTCAAACTACTTCATCATTGTGACTTGCCAGCTTGTACTTGACCATTTTTTTTGTGAAAGAGAATGGATTTAGGACCTTCCCTTATTGCCCATCCTTATTGTCCGAGAACACTTGGGTAGCCTTGCTCTTTGTGGCTATCCTTTGAACAAGCTGGGAGCTGATGGTTAGTCTTGTGGAGTTAAAGCTTCCAAAGCTTTTGAAATGTTTATTCTGTTCTCCTTTCTAGGACAACCAGAGGCCCTTTTTAAGCTCCTGGTACCCGATAACATGGTCCTTGCCCCTGTGGCACTCACAGCACAGCCTGCCTGAAGCCTCAAATAGTAATTTAAATTAGTTGACCTTATTATGGTGTGAGGCAGCTTCACACCCTGAAGGCGTCCACATTATTAGGGGCCCCTCAGTGTTTGCTCTGCAGCACATCACAATTTCTTGCTGTTTCTCTGGAGGGGAGGGCAGCGGGTTTAATTAGTGGAGTATAATTTAAGAATAATATCCATCCTTGGAACTAGACGTGTTTTCCTTGATTAACTAACATTTGTAACAGTTCAGCAGTTTTTGTGGTTCATAGTTTTATGCATTCAAGTCAAATTATTAGCTTAATGTCCCCTAGGCTTAGTTCCATAGCAAATAGCAGCCAATATGGATTTTCAGCAGAGGGCAACAGTGCAGAAAGGAACTACCATACTGCCCAAGAGCTGGTAGAGCATGTATGTCTGACTATGTGGATATAATAACATTACAGTGAGAGGACTGCCTCAATCAGTTGACATGCAAATGATGGCAAATGACTGTGGGCTAATTCAGTGAAATATTTGTAATGTCTTTCAGACGAAAGGTCATTTAAACCAAGGCCCCATCTGCCCTCTCAGGTGGACGTAAAAGATCCGATAGCAATATTTCGAAGAAGAGCAGGGGAGTTCTGAACGGTGTCCTGGACAATATTTATCCCTCAATCAATATCATTAAAACAGATTATCTGGTCATTATCACATTGCTGTTTATGGGATCTTGCTGTGCACAAATTGCCTGCTACATTTCCTACATTATAACAAGGATTACACTTCAAAAGTACTTCATTGACTGTAGAGAGATTTGGGACATCCTAAGGTTGTGAAAGGTGCTGCATAAATAGAAGTTCTTTCTTTACTAAGAGATTAAGAATAGGACAAGCTGCAAATGTCAAGTCCTGATTTTAACTGGGGCAAGTGTGGGGCTGGCAGGGGGAGTGCAGGCTCACCATAATGAGGCCGGGGCCATTTTAACTTCTGAGCTTCACTTAAATATAGCAGGCCTGACTCCCATCTGAACCCAGCATCAATGACATCAGGCCACACAGGCGAGCATGGCAAGAGGCTGCAGCCAGGAACCCACGGGAAAGGTCCCCAGCAATCAGGTAGGCAGTGGTGGTTGGGGCGGGGGGGGGGGGGGGGGTAGAGGATGGCAGTCAGGGGAGGGAAGCCCCAGGCCCTAGGTTTCCTTGTGGGGCCCAGAGGAGCACTTAATTACTTACCTTTTTGGCCTTCTTCTGTGCCTGCTGCTCCTTCATGCCAAGCTTCCCTGGTGAGGCTGAAACCAAGAGCCAACCTCATGACACAAAGTTAAAATTGCGTCGGAGTCTGAATGACATCATCAGACCCTGACTTTTGCATTTTAATGATGCCCTCACTTGCCTGTGGCATTTGATTAAAATTTTAAATTACGGTTTATGAAGCAGTATTTGATATCCCAGGCAAGACAGCCCGAGTCTTTACGAGCAGAGAGGGATGCTTTGAGGTAAGAAATTTGCTTGCTTAAAGGAAGAGAGGATTGCTCCTCTCGGATAGTGACACCTACTGGTGGAAGTAATGATGACAAAACATAGGATGGAGCCAAGATTCATACCCGACAAAAAGGCCTTGAAAAATGAAAATGAATCCTTAAGATTTGAAAATGAACAACTGTCCAGAGAAAACAGAGACCTGCTAAGTAAATATAAGCAAGAATCAGGTTTTAAAAGAGAAGAAAAGGAAACAATTACAAAGATAAATAATTGCCGATTAAAATGCTGGGAATTGAAAGTAATAGTAAATCCATCAGCTGAATGACTCGACAGGGAAACCATACTGGCATGATAAGTTAAAGTGTTCCAAAAAAGAACACATCAGTAATGTAAAAAGGGCCCTGAACACTCTTGAAATGAATTCAGAGAGAGAAAAAGTTGGGTGGTCCTTAAATAATGAACATAGAGAGTGGTTTGATCAGTTACCATACTGGAGAAACAAAAATTATACCAGACAAGGGAACTACCAAAACGGGCAGAGTTCTAGTCAGTAAAGATGCCCAAATGTGAACAGAAAGCTGAACGGAGGACAGCAACAAAATTCTAAAGAGCAGGATCTGGAAACTAGAAAAGAAAACGGAAAGCTAGTTTCAACGGTTCCTCTCAAATCAGACTCAGTCCAACCCAGGACCTGGAGTCAGAGAAAATTGCCTTACACAGACAGTGGGAAACACAAACCCCACAACCAGATTGGCAAATGGGGTCTGTCTGCCCTATTGCCCACCTCTGGTTGGTTAAAATGTGCCTGTAGGAAATGATGCTGAAAATAAAGTTGAAAATCAAAATGTCACTAAGATTGAGAAAGAAATGTAAAATTCTGTCAAAAATCCTTTCCTCATCCAATAAATAGGGCAGACCAAGTGACCATGGACGCCAACCAAGGCAAAGGTTTGGGATTGATAAACACAGCTTCAGAAGTAACTTTAATTACGAGGAGCATGTTTGATAAATTAGTCAAGGTCATTGATTAAAAAGAAGAATTTTGGAATCTTTCCTTGTGACCTGCATTTAGGAGATTATGGAGAGAACTCTTCCCAGTAATGGATTGTCTATAATTAAGTCCCATGGTATCAAGTTAAAAGGCCCATACCATGTGGCAAATATCTCCAAGAATAACTTGTTTTATTGAATGAGAAGATTCAATGTTAAGTTTGTTCAGTGAAGCCTACTTTGCTAGTGCTAAGGCACCCAGATAAATTTGCAACTTCGAGACTTTTTGCTCCCATATCAAAGGTAAAAGTTTTTATTTCAGCAGTAAGTGCCCCTGATTGTTTAAGACAACAGGAATCAGTAAACAATCTCAGTGAGCCTTTGGTAAATGGCCTCATGATGCAGGAAGATAAAGAAAACAAAGACAAGGGCTTTCAGTGGTACATCAAGCAGCTGGGGATTCTGTCTCTACAGCAGGAGCACTTTGAGTTGAGGACGGCTAGCTGGTTGTTTTGCTGCCATTGGCAGGAGTGATTTTGCCTAGCGATGTCTGTTTTGACGACTTCTTACGAGATATTATTATCTGCATAAAGGTAAGGTACATCTCCACACCAACTTTCAGCAAGATGTGTATATTTAAACAGTATCTTTCTGCCATAGTTGTGTTGTGTAAGACTTACAGAGTTAAAACAGAAAACAAAGCTAGAAGGCACTGAAATTGCTCAAAATTCTATTTTGGCACAAAATAAGATTCACCTTTGTAACATTCATAACATTACTTTAGGTACCCTTTTCCATCTGATGATGTGTACCTGATTAGCTGAATATCATTGCATACTTACTATATATGATTGTATCAGAAGTAGATTTATGTTTACATTGTGATTATTAGATGTGCTGTTATTAAATTCCATATCCATTGTTCTGCTCACTTGCACATTTGTCTAACTCATTTTTATGTTCTGCGCTGCCTCCTCAGATTCAACTGCCCCTCCTACTTTGTTATCATCTGCTAATCTGCATTGAATTTCTGAATTCAAGTTCTTCATGCTAATTAGAAACAGTAGAGATCCCAATCGATCTGTGTCGCATCCCACTTAGCACCCACCATCCGTTATAACTCCTCAAATAAGTACCCACTGCTTCCTGCCCTTCAGCCAATTTCTTTTTAACCATTCCCAATTTTTACCCAGAATCCCTAACACTATAGACTTAAATCATGGTATGTTGTGCAGAATTTGGTCACCTGGTTTTTTGAAGGCACGTAGGCCTTTCCAACTTGGGATGTCATTTCCTCAAAAAGTCAAGAAGATTGGTCAAGCAAGGTCTTACCCTTTTGAATCCCTCTTGACTACTGCTTACTCGGTTTTCATACAGGTAATCCTCAAGTTTACCCCTGATAAACGTTCCATTATTTTACTCAGTATTAATATAAGACGAATGGGTTCATCGTTGCTTGGGTTTGTTTTGTCACCCTATTTGAAAATGGCACTGTGTTGGTCTGTTTCCAATGTACAGGGATGTCTCCAGTGTTCATCAATTCCCACATCATGAATTGCTCACAGATCTCTTCCAATTATCTCTCTCATACTCCGGGAGAAATGCTATTCATTCCTGAGGATTTGTTTTTAGACCTTTTAGCTTATTAAGGACTTCCAATCATTTATTTCAAATTAATTAATTTTACTTGGATTATATGAGTTCATTGCTCATATTTTCCCTAATAAATACTCGGAGGAAAAAAAAATCGCTGCCCATAATTTGCTGTAGCAGAGCATCTAACGGCATCTGCTGTTAATTAGACTTGCCCTTGCAAATTTAGGTTTTTTAATTTTTGCATGGCAAGTTGCTGAAAGTGCGAGCTGATAATGTCGCAGCGAGGGAAACAGGGCATCTGGGAGCTGAGTGAACAGGGCAAGTAACTGTGTATCTCCTTAACCGATCAGATTGAAGGATTGTGAAATTGACAGTACAAGGACTGAGGAGGAAGTGTAAATTAGAGTGGGTGAATTCAATCCAAAATCAGGTACAGAAAGAGAAATAAAAAGAGGGAAAGAAAGATTGGATTAAGAGAGAGAAAAAAAGAGGCAGAAAGGAAAAGTAAAAAAAAACTTTTAATTTTAAATCTTACATTTTTAAAATCTCCAACAATTAAAACCTGAAGGAATGAGACTCCGTACTTGTAATAGTTAATTTTCAGTGCCAGAGAGGTTGACTGGCAGTAATTAACACTTACCATGCCATTAAAAGGGTACTTAGACTGGAATGGACTAGACTTAACTTTCTCTGGCGAGTTTAGATATATCTACCGTGCAAATACAGCCATTTCACGCCATTCAATGCATTTCAATGGTGAGGCATACAGCGAGATGCCGTTTTCGCAAAGCTAATGGTGGAACGCCGCATCACAGAGAGCAAATTTTGGATTTTTGAGTTTAACCGCAATTCTGCCCCTCACCTGAAGTAGCTGTACCATTTGCGCAGAAATAGCGGGAGTGCCATTAGCCTCACCATTATTTTGACAGCAATTTACGGCTCTTTATATTAACTATCTTATGCTCATCCTCCTTTCAGCTCAGTTTCTATCTTCTAAGGTTTCTCCACTCTCCTCTGACTTCCCTCTTCCTGTTACATTACTGAAAGGATTTCTTAAGGTTATGCTTGATGTCTGCAGCTCTGCTGTTTCCAAATCCATTTTTGGCCCTCTGCCAATCAATTCAACACATTGCGGCATGTCCCTATCATAGAATCATAAAATCATAGAATAGTTACAGCACAGAAGGAGGCCATTCGGCCCATCGAGTCAGTGCCAGCTCTTTGTAAGAGCAATCCAGTTAGTCCCATTCCCCCACTCTTTTCCCAGAGCCCTGCAAATTTTTTCCCTTCAAGTATTTATCCAATTCCTTTTTTTGAAAGCCATGATTGAATCTGCTTCCACCACCCTTTCAGGCAGCACATTCCAGATCATGACTATTCGCTGCGTAAAAAAGTTTTTCCTCATGTCGCTTTTAGTCCTTTCGCCAATCACCTTAAATCCGTGTCCTCTGGTTCTCAACCCATCTGCCAATAGGAACAGTTTCTCTACTTTATTTAAACCCTTCATGATTTTGAACGCTTCTGTCAAATTTCCTCTCAACCTTCTCTGCTCTAAAGAGAACAGCCCCAGCTTCTCCAGTCTATCCACGTAACTGAAATCCCTCATCCCTGGAACCATTCTAGGAAATCTTTTCTGCACCCTCTCTAAGGCCTTCTCATCCTTCCTAAGGTGCGGTGCCCAGAATTGGATACAATATTCCATTTGTGGCTGAACCAGTGTTTTATAAAGGTTCAACATAACTTCCTTGCTTTTGTACTCTTGCCTCTATTTACGAAGCCCAGGATTCCATATGCTTTTTTAACTGCTTTCCCAGCCTGTCCTGCCACCTTCAAAGATTTGTGTACATATACTCCTTGGTCTCTCTGTTCCTGCACCCACTTTAGAATTGTACCATTTAGTTTATATTGCCTCTCCTCGTTCTTCCTGCCAAAATGTATACACTTCTCTACATTAAATTTCATCTGCCATATGTCTGCCCATTCCACCAGCCTGTCTATGTCCTCTTGAAGTCTATTCCTATCCTCCTCACTGTTTACTACACTTCCAAGTTTTGTGCCATCTGCCAATTTTGAAATTGTGCCCTGTGCACTCAAGTCCAAGTCATTAATATATATCAAAAAAAGCAGCGGTCCTAGTACCGACCCCTGGGGAACACCACTGTACACCTTCCACCAGGCCGAAAAACAACTGTTCACCACTACTCTCTGTTTTCTGTCACTTAGCCAATGTTTATCCCATTGAAACTTTTCATCTTTCCATCTTTCTCTCTATTTTCCTCCTTATTTCACGACTGAAGCGTTGTTAAATAATCCCTCTCCCAATCAATTCACTGAAACTGTTTCCTCACTTCCTTTAAATTGGCCCTTTTAAAATTGTACATCTAGCTCCTGGTCCTCAGTATTTCCAAATCTCAAATTATTCTGAATTTGATCTTTCGGTGGTTGTCATCCTACAAGCATGCCGTAGCTTCCATTTTTTGAATGTTATGTCGTTCACTTATCATTAACAAGTCTCATGTCTTCAATGACATACTGGAACATAAAGCATTAATGCATTTACCAACTTGGCTCTTCTCAATTTGTATTTGATTTATTAAAATCTTCCATTAAAACAACATTCAAGTCCCAACTGTGATTTCACATACACGCTTCATAGAGCAAACTGTTTTCCTCCTTATTCTGGCCTGGCATTCTGTACCCCCTGGACTTTTTTTTACATTAAAGATGTTTAATCAGATTAGTTCATTGTTTAACTTTCAACCTCCCACAGGGTCACCTGATTTCCTGTCAATCTTTCTATATCCTTGTATGTTGTATTTGTTACCTCTGGGTTTAGCCACATTTCTAGTATTCCTACTTACATTATTATTTCTTACCGCCTCCAGTTCTGGCATCTTATTCTTAATGCCTCTACTATTCATGTATATCACCTTATTGTAGCTTTATGTCTTTTATGTCTCCCTTCATACTGATCATTTGGCAACCTTCCACTCTTCAATCAGTAGCATCTGGCATCTGATTTCCTCTCTGCTCTCCCCCACCGATCTAATTTAAATGATTGTCAATAGCTGCCTCAATATCCCACATAAGTTGTGTTGTTCTTGCTTTCTGTAGGCACAGCCTGTCTCTCTTGTACCAGTTACTTGCGAAAGTGGGATTGCCAGCCACATATTTACAACCTTAGTTTTCTTGGTGAATGCCTCTCCTTTAAACAAACACCAGATGAATAAGAGAACTTTACATTGGTATCTTTTAGTTTTAAGGTAATCCTTTTATTCATTACTTTTAAGAGGCCTTGATTTACCTCTACATGAGCAGCTACAACTGGCTTTCTTGCTATTCTCCTCAACAGCCCTTCTAATGTTTCCTCAATGTGCACTACTCCACTCCAGGTAAACAGCTCATGATCTTAGCTTTGTGTCATAAGGACAATACCTCTATTACCTGTCCTGAGCTAAAGGTCCCCTATGATGATACGTTCACAAGATCATTACAGATGAGGAAGACCATTCGCCCCCTATTAGTTCATCCATCCAGCAGCCCTCTACAATCCCCCCTACTGTAGTAGTCAATTGTTTCTTAAATACATCCAGGATTTTGCCTCCATAGATCTATCTGGAAGTGTTGATCACCTTCTTCATGAAGAAGAACTTCCTGATATCAGTCCTAAAATTACCTTTTATGAAATTGAACTTATGTCCCCTCATCCTATTTCCACAATTTAATTTAAAGTAATATTCTAAATTTACATTTTCCATGCCATTTATTATTTTAATATACCTCTATAAGGTCAGCTCACCAATGCCTCTTTTGCAGGCAGAAAACTACATGTTTCTCTGGTTTTTCCCGAAAGCTCAGATTAATCACTCACCCTTGGTAACTCCTTCATATTTGTCTGCCGCTGAGTTCCTGTACCCACCTCCCTGCCACATCCCTTTTCTCAATGTCAGTTTGGCACAGTGAAAGCATGCTCATCTCTTTGTCATAAATTCGGGGTCATGTCTTGTTCAACACGCATCTTTGAACCAACACCATTGAAACAGACACACAAATCATCCTTTACCTCATTTGTTGTTTTGGGGACCTTGCTCTATACAAATTTGCTGTCATGTTTTCCTAAAAAGCAACAGTGACTATATTTCAAAAAGAAATAATTAATTGACTGTGAAATGCTCTGCGATGTTCTGAGGATGCGAAAGGCACTTAATAAATTTGAAATGCTTTCTTTAGCTTTATAATGAACAGATAATTTTCACATCTCTTCCCCATCTATTATATCTGGCTTTCTTGTACATGAACACTCCATAGTCAACACACCTCATACCCTCCACACTATATACAGACATTGTCCTACAGGTGACTTAAAATATTAGATGATTCCCTTTATCTTTAATTAGAAAATAAAATTCCTTTTCAGGGAGTTAAGCCTATATTTTGTATTCCTGGAGTTTTAAACCATTATTCATCTTGCTTGGTTTCCTCTGGAAAATATCCATTGTTTCCCACCAGGTAACTTAAATTACCTTTTGCCTTTCTTCTCCAGTACTCCTTTTAAATTTACTTCTTTCAGGAACTCCACTTTTAAATTTCTTTCTTTTCGATTACCCCATTTAAAGTTATTTGTTTCACGTTTTAAATTAACTAATCTTGGTGCTCCCTTTTAATTTTATTTCCCTCAAATAAACAGAGATTGTCTACTGTTGATAATCACTGAACCTACAAACACTAGGGAATCCTTAACACACCCACCAAATATTCAGGAGTGTGCTTCGTCCAATGTATTCCCAGTCTCCACAATTCACCGCCACCGCCACCACCACCACCGCCACCACCACCACGCCTTTATGTGCCAGTTTTAACATAGAAAAACACCCCAAAGTACTTCTCAGAGGCATAATCAAAAATCGATGCTGAGCCAAAGAAGCGATATTACGATTCGGTTTTTGCAGGTGGGAAGGAGGGTGGGGGTGATGATGGCAACTTTGAAAGGGAAGGGAACAGTGTCTGAGGAACAAGGACCATTTACAATGTCAGCTAGCCTGAGGTTCATGATTGTTGACAATTGTTGAACATACAAATCCCAAACAATCTTCAACACACCCACCAAATATTCAGTAGTGTAGTTTTTCCAGTATATTCCCAGTTCTACAATTCAATTAACACCCATACGTCAACTACAACAACAACTTGCACTTATGTAACAGTTCTAACAATGAAAAATGCCCCAAAGTGCTTCAGAGGCATAATCAAAAAATGGTTGCTGAGCCAAAGGAGGAGATATTGGGATTAAGTTTTCTGCGGAGGGAGTGATAATGCCTGAGGAACATGAAGGGAAGTTTAACATACGAATTAAGAGCAGGAGTAGGCCATTCAGCCCCTCGAGCCTGCTCTGCCTTTTGATAAGATCATGGCTAATGTGATTGTGACCTCAACCCTACTTTACCTACTATAACCTTTGACTCCCTTGTTAATCAGGAATCTATCTAACTCAGCCTTAAAAATATTCAATGACCCAGCCTTCACTGCTCTCTGGGGAAGGGAATTCCACAGACTCACAACCCTCTGAGAGAAAAAAATTCTCCTTATCTCCGTCTTAAATGGGAGACCCCTTATTTTTAAAGTGTGGCCCCTAGTTCTAGTCTCTCCCACAGGGGGAAGCATCCTCTCAGCATCTACCCCTTCTAGTTTTGTTGTCACCAGTGAGAATGGAGAATAGAAAGTGGGTCATGTGAATGAGATGAATTCGGAGAGAGCATGGAGGGAAATGGGAGATAAGCAAGAGGGAGATGCAGGTTCGAGGCTAAGGCAGGTGGGAGTCGGAGGAGAGTTTGGGGAACGCAAAGAGAAGGAGAAGAAGAAGCAGCTAAACGGATGGTCTCAATCTTGGTGACTAGAATTGCACAATTGATTTTTTTTTCTTGTGTGTTCTGTCGGTAACGAACAAGCAATTGGTATAAATGAAACAGAGTTCACTTGATCGTAGGCACTTATGAGCTTATGTTATTAGTTCAATTAGGACTTCTGCAGTCTCTTCAATCTCTCTCATCTCAAAATCCTCCTAAACATACTCTATAAATCTCATACTACTTTCTAAACAGGCTTCACAATTCTTATAAATCAACACCTTTATTTGTTGGAGAGTGTCGGGCAGTTGACAATGCAAACATTTTAATAATCAGTGAGATACTGCATATCATCAATATACTCTTTAAATTCCACGAGGTAATAAATCCAACTCAAAAATCCTTGTATAGGCAATGTTGGAAACTTTTCCAAGTTTTTAATGTAATTATTTTCCAATCATACCTTGGTACCTTTTTTGCAGCCGTTACGAAGTAATTTGTTCACTGCTCTTCAGCTTCCGCAGATCTCTCTTTAATTATTATGATACGATGGCGTATTCTCCTTTTGTAACTGTCTAGGAAAGTCCATTCTTGAGTTTATACCTATGGAATGTAGTGCAAGTTATGCTTTATGTTGGAATATCACAGCTTGTAGCCGAGCAGATCATTTGTAAAATTCATCACATCTTCATGTTTGTTAGTGGGTTCTACCTTCTCCCAAGACTCTGACTGGCCATCAAGACTGTATTAAAGCTAAGACCAAATTATAATCTAACAGAATTCCTTGCAAAAAAAAAGTTTGATATTAGCTAAATGCAACTTCTTACGTACTAGAAGGTAAGAAAGCAGCAGGAAGCCATTCATCAATCCTGAAATGTCTAGTTGGTGATATATTTAAAGGTCAAAGTGGAAATCTTTCAATGGAAAACATTCCAGTGATAGATAGTGTGGATAATAATTCATACTGACAGGGATAAAACTCTCAAGGGTAATTTTTTTTTTCTGAAAATCTCCAATTATCTTGTCATATATTAAATCGCCATTACTAGCATTAACTGCAATTTTCATCCACTTGCTTAAAATTAATACAAATTATAACATTAAGCATTGTACAATCTTGAATTAGATTCACAAAGCCTGGTATGAGTCTGTGTATTTAATTAAGACAAATACAGATATGATCACCTTTATGTTTTCAAGTATTTGTTGTGCTTATTACAGCAAAAAGTACTATGACAATTTAATGATATAGATCATTAAAGACTAATATTTAGAAGGAAGAAAGAACTTCATTTATAAAGTGCCTTTCACATCATCAGGACATCCCAAAATGCTTCACAGCCATTGAGGTATCGTCACTATTGTGTACGCAAATATAGTAAACAATTCGTGTGCAGCAAGGTCTCACAAACAGCATTGAGATGAATCTGATTTTACTGGTGTTGATGGAGGGAAAAATGCTGGCTAGCACACTGGGAAAACTACCCTGCACTTCATCAAATAGTGGCATGAATCCTTTACATCCACATGAACAGATAGATTGATTTAACATCTCGAGGACCCAGAAATTGCTCGGAGCAGTGAACCAACAGTGCTCGCCGCTCCACAGATTTCTACCAACTCACTAACTTATCATGGTCTTCACTGGGTGCATTTCCTCTAACAGGAAGCGGAGAAGATTCCAGCATGAGCTCCAGCGAAGCTAGGACCCATGGGAGACGCGAGAGGATAACTCTCTTCCCTCGACCAATCAGATTGCAGCATTTTTGACACGTTGCGATTAGTTTCTGCAGGCTCAGGAGGTGAAATTGAGGAAGTGAAAGATACAACATTAAAATAATTTGTAAAAATAGTTATAAAAAAAGTGAAAAAGGAGAGGGTAAGAAATAATTGAATTAAATAAAGGAGACAGATGGGAAAAAGTAAAAAAGTAAACATTTTTGAAAATATTTTTTAACGACCAAAAACTATCAAAATAAGGAGTAATGAGACTCCACAGTTTTGAAAGTTAATTTTTAGTTATGTGGCAGTCATCAAGACTTACCGTGCTGTTAAAACTTAATTTAGACCTGGCGGAATATAAATTCAGCCACGTAGCGCCCGTTTTTTTAGGCACTACGTGGCCTCCTAAGGTACCAAAATGACGTCCAGAATGCGCACACACGTGCGCTGGACGCCATCTTGGTAAAGGTGTTTGCGCACACACAGATAACTAATGCCGGTACCATGTAAAGTAAGGAGAATATGCGTTCGATCAGTGTGCAACACTGATTTAAAGGGATAGATACCATTTGGCAATCAACGCTCCAGCCAATGCATTGTGTTAACCACAAACAGCGGAACATGTCGTAAACAGCCTGGAGGACCCCCCACCAACGTTATTTAAAGGGACCATGCAGGATTTACAGGTTAGTTGCTGGATCATTGCTTCTGGCTGCTGATGCATTTACAGCTGTTTTTGGAGGTCTCCTACACTTGACTACTGGGACTAGGGGACATAGCCTAAAATTTAGAGCCAGGACTTGCAGGAATGAAGTTAGAAAATGCTTCTACACGCAAAGGGTGGTAGAAGTTTGGAACGCTCTTCTGCAAACGGCAGTTGATGTTAACTGAATTGTTAATTTTAAATCTGAGATTGATAGATTTTTGTTAACCAAGGGTTTTAAGGGATATGGGGCTAAGGCAGGTACATGGCGTTAGGTCACAGACCAACCATAATCTCATTGAAGACGGAACAGGCTTGAGGGGCTAAATGCTACAGCCACTTGCTGTCTCCTGTTGTGCGCCACCTTCTCCTGCAAGAAAGCAGAACATGTGTCGGTGAGAGCCCTGCAGGATGTTTGGGTGATGTGCCTATCATGGTTGATAGCTGCCAGTGTGTGTGACCTGTTGCGGCTTGCAACAGTGGTAATGTGTGAAGGTGAGATGAAGCATCTGATTGGAAGAGTTTATTGGTATGTGGGTGATGGGGGGTGTAGTCCATGGAGCAGTGGATGCGGCTAGTGGTGCTGTTGGTAGAAGATGCCACTTGACAGTTGACCTCACTCACCTTGACCACTCGTATCAAAGCATTGAACTTCTTCTTGCATTGCATCCAGGTTCATGGTGCTATGCACCTGGCATTGACTTTGTCCCCTACTGTCTCCCGCGGCCTCGGGAGCATATGTCTGGTGGACCTCTTGCTCCCCTGTGGATATAGGATGTCCCTACTTCTGTCCAACTCATGCATCAAGGCCTCTAGTGCATCATCAGAGAACCTTGGTGCAAGTTCTCTGCAGGCCTGGTACAAACTCAAATTGGCAGATTGTTGAGATCTGGCATGCAGATTGGAGGACATGGGATTTAGTAGTGTGCAGCTTTTTTTCAATGTTTTAACATAGCTCAACAGTTTGTAAACATAGGAACAGGACTTGCATCTATGTTTTATGTGTGTGATGTCTGATCACCGTTCAGACTCCATGCGGACCCGTGTCGTATATTTTGAAAATAAGAGGTGCACTCTACCTTTAAAAGGTGCAGCCTACCTTTAAGAGGTGCAGGCTGCCTTTATGCCACTCACAATATCAGGGACCTGCAGGTGAGCAGCCACTCAACAGCTGCTTACCAGTGCAGCTCAGCCTGGCGCCACGATCAGGTAAATGACCAGGCAGCACGAATCTCACATGCTGCCTACATCTCAATGATTGGGCACAGGCTAATCGCGCATCGCGACCCCTACGCCCAGTTTTGGGCCTTATCGAATTTAACCTGGTATTTTTAAGCATAACTGTTTTGTTGAGATATTAGTTACTTTCCAGCTGGGCAGATGAGCAAGTTGGCGCTGGTCCATTGATTCCACTGATTCCAACTGGCAATGTCCCTTTAATTCGAAGCTGTCATATCTCCGGCGAACCAGCAGGAGCAAGTTCCGGATTTCTACATTTCACTGCGCATTTGCGAACGCCAGAACTTGCTCCTTGATTTCGCCACTAATAACAGTGAGCGCTATTGAGCTCACCGTTCTTTTCTAAGCAATTTGTGGGCCCTCATATCTCCTTCTCATAAAACCAAGAACCAAGTCAGAAATAGACAACGGTAGCACAGATTGGAATATGGAAAAAGCCAATGGAAAAAACTCAAAACAATTATTTATGTTACACAAGCATTTTCGGGAGAAACATATGTTGATTGATGCAGAGGGTCACATTTTTAAAAGTAATTCTGTGAAGTATTCCTTTACAAAAGACTAATAAACCTGTCTGCCAAGATTCCAGCACTGAGCAAGATCTATTTCATTTTTTTCTGTGAACTGAGAGCCTGGAGGTAATTTTTCAATATCAGATTCAAGAAGCTCAAAAGGGGTGAAAGCCATTCCATTTAAACTCAACATACTCTGAACACAATGTTCAATCACTTAATACTGTGATAGTTCAAGACATCAGAAATTACCTGTGCCTTACTGCATAACTTCATGTTTCATTTTAAAGTGTCACGTTTTACACACTGTGCAGGTGAATTCAAAAGTAAGACATCAGGTTAAACTTTAATTCCTCAGTAATTTCAAAAGGATGGGAAAGGACTTTGTAAAATCAAAAGAATTAAAAGGCTTTTTAGTTTGCTTTTTAGTTCAAAGTTTAACAATGAACAACTGTAAAACTGAATTTCACAGAACTAAACATCAAGAAATGTGACAAGATATATATATATATCTGATGTCTTGAACTATCACAATATATATATTGAATTAATATCGAAACAACAGTGTTTGAAAGGCTATTTGAACTCCAGAAATAACCTCTGCTGCCTTGGTAATAATTTTCGATACTATTAATGACCATCATGTAACAAGTCATTACATTCCAAAAGGAATTCATCGTGCGAAGCATTTGGAGATGATTCAACATGATAAGCCACTACATAAATTATTTATTTTATTTGCTACTTATTACTACAAGGTTTTGATATCTTGAACATACATTAAATAATTCCATAGGATTTAAATATTTGCATGACATCATGATAGTTTCTTGAAATTGACATCACTTATTTAATGTGAAAGAGTTGGGTAAAATCCCATGAGATACATAAGAACATAAATAGGAGCAGGAGTAGGCCATACGATCCCTCGAGCCTGCTCCGCCATTCAATAAAATCATGGCTGATCCTTGACCTCAACTCCACTTTCCCGCCCGATCCCCATATCCCTAGATTCCCTTAGAGTCCAAAAATCTATCTATCTCAGTTTTGAATATAAGACCATAAGAGATAGGAGCAGGAGTAGGCCATTCGGCCCCTCGAGCCTGCTCCGCCGTTCAATGAGATCATGGCTGATCTGATTTTTACCTCAACTCCACTTTCCTGCCTTTTCCCCATATCGTTTGACTCCCTTGCTGATCAAAAATTTGTCTAACTCAGCCTTGAATGTATTCAATGACTCAGCCTCCACAGCTTTTTGGGGTAAAGAATTCCAAAGATTCACGACCCTCTGGGAGAAGAAATTCCTCCTCATTTCCGTCTTAAATGGGCGACCCCTTATCCTGAGACTATGTCCCCTAGTTTTAGATTCCCCCATGAGGGGTAACATCCTCTCAGCATCTACCGTATAGAGTCCCCTCAGAATCTTGTATGTTTCAATAAGATCTCCTCTCATTCTTCTAAACTCCAATGAGTATAGACTCAACCTGTTCAATCTTTCCTCATAAGACAACCCTTCCATACCCAGAATCAACCTCCCTTAAATAAGGGCACCAGAACTGTACGCAGTACTCCAGATGTGGTCTCACCAGCACCCTGTACAGTTGTAGCATGACTTCCCTGCTTTTATACTCCATCCCCCTAGAAATAAAGGCCAATATTCCGTTTGCCTTCCAGATTACCTGCTGCACCTGTATGTTGACTTTTTGTGTTTCATGTACGAAGACACCCAGATCCCTCTGTACCGCAGCATTTTATAGTATTTCTCCATTCAAATAATATTTTGCTTTTTTATTTTTCCTCCCAAAGTGGATGACTTCACATTTTCCCACATTATATTCCATCTGCCAATTTTTTGTCCATTCACTTAACCTGTCAATATCCCTTTGCAGACACTTTGGGCTCGATTTTGGCGTCGGGTTTCCGGTGGGTTTCCAGCGGGGGGGGCCCCGAAAATCCCGATATCCGGTCACGTGACCGGATCGCGACGAAATCCCGGCCACTTCCGAGTACCGCGCTGACGTGCGGGGCTGCGCGCGCAAGCCCCACTGGTGGGAATCCCGCAGGCAATTAAAGCCAGCGGGGTTCCACTTGAGTGTACTTACCTTGCTTGTTGAGGTCAGTTAATGAGCTGAATCAGCTGTCAAAAGAGGAAGTGTGGGATTTTAGGTTCAAGGCAGTGAGTTTCACACACTGGGTGAAACAGTCTCTCTCCAACCAGGCGTGTTGCAGCCAGCAGCCTGTGGCAGGTGCCAAGGTGCACTCCACGGGGGAGAGCCCTCACCCACGCAGGAGGCCACCGCGTCACATAGGGCAACCCCTGCCCCCCACCACCCCCCGCCAAGCCAGAGGACAGACCGACACGAAACCGCAGCCCCAGTCCGAGGAACCACCCACCTACCCTGCACAACCCCTCAGACCAACACCTGCCAGATGGGTGGTGTGTGGACACCCTCGGAGGACAAACAGCATGACCAGCCCCAGCAGCCTCGCAGTCCACGCCGTCCACCGCAGAGACGTGGAGCCCCCCAACACGGTGTTGTTGCACGCCCACCTGCACAGCAGGAGGGAGGGCTACCGCAGAGAGAGACGCGTCGCAGAGGGCACTACCCTCACCACAGGATCCACAGACCGAGGCGTAGCTCCCCGGACCTCTCCGAGCAGCAGTGCACAGGGAGGCGCAGATTCGCTCGACATGTAGTCGTGGAGATCTGCAGCCTCTTTCATGCCAAGCTGCTCCTGGCTGGCCCCAGCACCAACTGCTTACCTGTCGCTGTCAAAGTCACCACTGCCCTCCACACCTTCTCCTCCGCATCCTTCCAGGGTGCAGCCGGCTACACCGCCGATGTCTCTCAGTCGTCTGCGTGGACGAGCCCTGCAAATACACCTGCACCTACTCTGCAGTAACACGATGGGTAGCATCAGTGGTGGGTCCTCATAGTGATACCCAGGAGCGGGCATTATTGGACACAGCGGACAGGATTCGCGGAGACGTGGCAGTGGTGGTGTCAACCTTTTATCCCGACTCTTTCTTTTCTGTTAGTTAGCCAATCCTCTATCCATGTCAGTATATTACCCCCAACACCATGAGCTCTTATCTTGTGCAGTAATCTTTTATTTGGCACCTTATCGAAAATGCACAATGACTGAGCATCCACAGCCCTCTGGGGTAGGGAATTCCAAATATTCACAACCCTCAAAGTGAAGAAATTCCTCCTCATCTCAGTCTTAAATGGCCGAACTCTTATCCTGAGGCTATGTCCCTTAGTTCTAGTCTCTCCAGCCATGGGAAACATCCTCTCAGCATCTACCCTGTCAAGCCCCCTCAGAATTTTATATGTTTCAATGAGATCAGCTCTCATTCTTCTAAACTCCAGAGAGTATAGGCTCATTCTACTCAATCTTTCCTCATAGGACAATCACCTCAACCCAGGAATCAATCTAGTGAACCTTTGTTGCACCGTATATCCTTCCTTAGATAAGGAGACCAAAACTGCACACGGTACTCCAGGTGTGGTCTCGCCAAAGCCCTATACAATTGCAGCAAGACTTCCTTACTCTTGTACTCCAACCCCCTTGCAATAAAGGCCAACGTACCTTTTGCTTACATACATGGAGAATGTGCATTCGGTGTCTATTGTAGTTGCTATTTATCACAAGATAATTACAGATGAGAAAAGCCATTCATCCTATATTAATTCATCCAACCAGAATGACCCTAAAGTCCCCTTTTTGCAGCATCTAACTGATTCCAGGACTTTCACCTCCACTATTCTATCTGGCAATCCATCCTGTGTACTGTTCGCTTTTTGTGTGAAGAAGAACTTCCTGATATCAGTCCTAAATTTACCTTTTACTAGTTTGAACTTGTAGCCCCTTGTCCTACTCTTACATTTTAATTTAAATATTCCGGATATACCTTTCCAACACCATTTACTATCTCATATACTTCTTTAAGATCACTTCTCAGATATCTCCTTTCATGGCTGGAAAGTCCAAGTTTCTGCCACCAATCCTTACAACTCAGACCTCTAACAATAGGGATACGTCCTGTGGCTCTTCTCTGCAATGCTTCCAATGTTTGAATGTCTCCCTCGGATCTTGGCGAACAAAACAGATTATGGTACTTCAGGTGTGGTCTGACCAAAGAACTGTACGGTTTAATCATGACACTTTGATTGGACAGTGTTTGGTATTCATCAAGTACTCTAAGGATCATTCGGCCTGGATTTAGATTTGGGTGTATATGTGCACAAATCTTTGAAGATGTGATTGTCTTCACAAAGCATTATAAAAATTATTGGATCTGATTTGTTCTTCCCTTCCGTCTATGGACGTCTTAGTTGGGTCAAAAGCCATGACTGCAGGAGATGTCCCTGATCACCAATCATTCATCCTGGTACATGGTTCTGAGTCAAGGCTGGTATGGTGGATTGTCACGTGACTGCTTCCTGTGTAGCTGCCATTACCGTCCAAGATAAGGTAATTGGCATCTCACGCTAGCGAGACTTTAAATGAGTGGAAGACATTCCTATTAGTGAAATTGAGGTGCTTATTGTATTGGACTTTCAATGCAACATGTATCCCAGTAGCCAGAATACTACAAACCCAATGTAACATGCTGCTACGATGTACTAATGGAAGAAGACAATGGACAAATTATATCCAAGCCTTTAGCGATCTAGAAATTGATTGGAAACAGGGATTTTTCTAGACTGAGGAGCATTGGATAAATTTATTGATATCCAGCTGATTTAATTGATTTTCCATACCTTTGGAAAGTTGCGGAAAACCTCCCTCAGGAAAATGAGAGAAACTCGTTATGACTTGATCATTGGCCCACGTTTATCTCATATCTCAATCAACATGTTCAGTGGCAACTCAATCTTTCAAATGATATACATTGGGAGCTTCACCTAATCGTGAAATCATTCACTGTTGTCATACATAGCAATCATCTCGAGTGCAAATGCTTATCAGAAGTAAAGTTTGTTGATAGTCTTCAAACCAACCTGTAGGGTGTACTTCTGATGGGGGAGGCAGATATAAAGAGGAAGCCAAAACATGTTGCAAACAAAATTCATGTCTCACTCCAAACAAATGATTTTCGACAGTCCTGGCATACATCACAGATACACACATGCAAGTTAATTTTGTTTCTCTTGAAAACACTGGGCTTTTTATGATGAGTGCATTTATGCAAAAAAAAATTATTTCTTTCCCAAAAATCTGCAGTTTGTCAGTGAGCACCAAAGTTAGTGTAGAATCATAGAAAGTTACAGGGCAGAAGGAGGCCATTCAGCCCATCGTGTCCGTACCAGCCAAAAAAGAGCTATCCAACTTAATCCCACTTTCCAGCACTTGGTCCGTAGCCCTGTAGGTTATGGCACTTCAAGTGCTCATCCAAGTACTTTTTAAATGAGTTGAAGGTTTCTGCCTCTACCACCCTTTCAGGCAGTGAATTCCAGACCCCTCTGGGTGAAAAAAATTCTCATCAGCTCCCCTCTAATCCTTCTATCAATTACTTTAAATCTATGCCTCCAGGTCACTGACCCCTCCTTATCCACTCTATCTAGTCCCGTCATAATTTTATATACCTCAATTCAACCTCCCCTCAGCCTCCATTGTTCCAAAGAAAACAACCCCAGCCTATCCAATCTTTTCTCATAGCTAAAGTTCTCCAGCCCTGGCAACATCCTCATAAATCTCCTCTGTACCCTCTCTTGTGCAATCACATCTTTCCCGCTATGCGGTGACCAGAACTGTATGCAGTACTCAAGCTGTGGCCTAACCAATGTTTTATACAGTTCTAGCATAGCCTCCCTGCTCTTATATTGTATGCCTCGGCTAATAAAGGAAAGTATCCCATATGCCTTTTTAACCACCTTATCTACCTGTCCTGCTACCTTCAGGGATCTGTGGATATGCACTCCAAGGTCCCTCACTTCCTGTACACCTCTCAGTATCCTTCCATTTATTGTGTATTCCCTTGCCTTGTTTGCCCTCCCCAAATGCATTACCTCACACTTCTCTGGATTGAATTCCATTTGCCTCTTTTCTGCCTGCCTGACCAGTCCATTGATATCTTCTTGCAGTCTACAGCTTTCCTCCTCACTATCAAGCACACGGCCAATGTTTGTATCATTTGCAAACTTCTTGATCAAGCCACCCACATTCAAGTCCAAATCATTAATATATACCACAAAAAGCAAGGGACCTAGTACTGAGCCTTGCGGGACCCCACTGGAAACAGCCTTCCAGTCGCAAAAACACCCATCTACCATTACCCTTTGCTTCCTGTCACTGAGCCAATTTTGGATCCAACTAGCCACTTTCCCTTGGATCCCATGGGCTTTTACTTTTTTGGCCAGTCTGCCACGTGGGACCTTATCAAAAGCCTTGCTAAAATCCATGTACACCACATCAAATGCGTTACCTTCATCGACCCTCCTTGTTACCTCCTCAAAAAATTCAGTCAAGTTAGTCAGACATGACCTTCCCTCAACAAATCCATGCTGACTGTGCTTGATTAACCCGTGCCTTTCTAAATGACGCTTTATGCAATTCCTCAGAATCGATTCCAATAATTTACCCGCCACCAATGTTAGACTGACTGGCTTATAATTACTCGATCTATCTCTTTCTCCCCTTTTAAACAACGGTACAACATTAGCAGTCCTCCAATCCTCCGGCATCACGCCTGTAGTCAGGGAGGATCAGAAAATGATGGTCAGAGCCTCCGTTATTTCCTCCCTTGCTTCTCTTAGCAGCCTGGGATACATTTCATCTGGGCCTGGTGTTTGATCTACTTTCAAAGATGCTAATCCCCTTCATACTTCTTCTCTCAATATGTTTATCCCAGCCAACATTACACACTCCTCCTCCTTAACTACAATCTCTGCATCGTCCCCCGCTTTTGTGAAGACAGACGCAAAGTATTCATTAAGAACCATACCCACATCTTCCCCTTCCACACATAGGTCACCTTTTTGGACTCTAATAGGCTCTATTCTTTCCTCAGTTATGCTCTTGCTCTTTATGTATTTATAAAACATTTTGGGGTTTTCCTTAATTTTACTTGCCAGTATTTTTTCATGCCCTCTCTTTGTTTTCCTAATTTCCTTTTTAATTTCACCCCTGCACTTTCTATACTCCTCTAGGCTTTCTGTAGTATTGAGCTCTCGGTGTCTGACAAAAGCTTCCCTTTTTTGTCTTATCTTACCCTGTATGCTCCTTGTCATCCAGGGGGCTCTAGATTTGGCAGTCCTACCCTTTTTCTTTGTGGGAACATGTTTATTTTGAACCCCTTGAATTTCACCCTTGAATGCCTCCCACTGCTCTGACACTGATTTACCTTCAAGTAGCTGTTTCCAGTCCACTTTTGCTAAATCACTTCTCAGCTTAGTAAAATTACTCCTGTTCTATCTTTGTTCTTTTCCATAACTATGCTAAATCTAACTGAATTATGATCACTACCAGCAAAATGCTCTCCCATTGATAATCCTTCCACCTGCCCAGCTTCATTCCTTAAAACTAAATCCAGAATTGCACCCCTCCTCCCTTGATGGACTTGCTATGTACTGACTAAATTAGTTCTCCTGAATGCAATTGAAGAATTCCTTTTGCACTGATTTTATCCCAGTTAATATTATGGTATCTGAAATCCCGTACTATGACTGCCCTATTGTTTTTGCACTTCTCAGAAATTTGCCTACATATTTGTTCTTCCATCTCCCTCTGACTGTTTGGGGGTCTATAGCACACTCCCAGCAGTGTGATTGCCCCTTTTTTGTTCTTTTGCTCAACTCATATGGCCTCATTTGATGATCCTTCTAACATATCATCCCTCTTCACAGCCATAATTGTTTCTTTAACCACTATTGCCACCCCCCCCTCCTTTTTTATCCCCCTTTCTATCTCATCTGAAAACTCTATAACCAGGAACATTGAGCTGCCATTCCTGCCCCTGTTAAGCCATGTTTCTGTAATAGCTAAGATATCGTACTTCCACATGTCTATCTATGCCCTTAGCTCATCTGCCTTATTCACTATACTCCTTGCATTGAGGTTGTAAGATTCTCAAAATTCACAGATCCCCCAAAACTTGGAGAAAAACTCTAAAAAACCCTGAGTATGGGAAAACTTTGGCCATTGACTATAAACCTAAAATGGAAGGATAGATGAGAGGTCACCAGACGAAATCAACAACACAAACACACCGTGGAGCTTCAGACATGTCTCTGTTTTAATGCAAAACGGACAGCAGGGGGTCGACAATCACTCCCATTGAAAGAGACAACTGTTCCAGACATGGTGGGGCCATGCCTTTGTTTTAAAGCAAAACCATCAACACCTCGGACGTTGGATACAAAAGGAAGCCTTGTGTGACAAGCTCTAGAAAATCAGAATTAACAATGACACATTGGGAGAAGCAATTTGCAATATGATGAGGGACCATCAAAAAGCCATCAAAGATTCTTAAGGGCTTTGTAAAAACTGTTTAAACAGACCATTGTAAGAGAGACATTCACAAAGCGAAAGCTCTCTCTCTCTCTCGCTCCCTCTCTCTGGCTTGCTGGCTCTGGTGGGCTGCTTGTCTTGGTTCTGCCTGTGTCTGGAAAGAAGAGCAGTTTCCAGCAAACAACAAGGCGAGGGGAAGGCAGTTTGACAGGGAAGGTCAGCAGCTCTAGAAGCAGGCCGACACACAAGAAACCAGAGCAACAGCCCCAGTGACCATCAAACACCTCGCAGCAACAAGGGCCTTATGAAACAACCAACCGAATATTACCACCAACCAACCGGGTAATATTGAGCCACCGCAACCAAAGAAAACCAACTCAGGAGAAAACCGAAGATCCGCAAAGTTTCCACTCTACAATCTATTTCTGACTTACCTCTGGGTGAATTACTGTCAAGGTTTCGCTTGGTGAGCATTATCTCTGGCCCTTTAGAGTCCAACCTAGCTAGTACAGTGGGATTAGGAGGGGTGAGGTATCCTTCCACTGTAATTTCCCTCGTGTGTACTGAAGTGTTCCCCATTTTATTAGAGTGTTAAGATTGTTGTGTTATATTTCCTCTCTTGAATAAAGGTCAAAGTTCTTGCACCAAAACCAGTTGTCTGCTGCACTTTGTCACAACCCCCAAATAAGTCCAAGGTCTAAAACCCAGGGAGTGGGAGCGATTCGGACCGCTCAGAAGTCAGAGGTGAAGCTGACACACACCACCACCCCCTACAAGGTATATACTATTAAGCACTGCCAAACTCCTTTGTTGTCTAATTTCTAACCTTTGTTTCCCCTGCCTTCTAAGCTCAATTCCAATTTCCTGCCTTCCATTTTCAGCTCTGCTTCTCTCCCTTCTGAATCTATGCTCAGGTTCCCATCGCCCTGCCAAGCTAGTTTAAACCCTCCGCCACAGCATTAGCAAACCTCCCGGTGAGGATATTGGTCCCGCCCTAGTGAGGTGCAACCCGTCTGGCTTGTACAGGTCCTACCTCCCCCAGAACTGGACCCAATGTCCCAGGAATCTAAAGCCCTCCCTCCTGCACCATCTCTCTAGCCACGCATTCATCTTGTCTATCCTCCTATTTCTATACTCGCTAATGTGTGGCACCGGGAGTAATCCGGAGATTACTACCATTGAGGTCCTGCTTATTAATCTCTTTCCTAACTCCTTAAAATGTGCCTGCAGGACCTCATCCCTCTTTCTACCTATGTCATTGGTACCAAAAGGAACCATTACCTCCAGAATGTTCTGCAGCCGCTCAGTGACATCCTTGACCCTGGCACCAGGGAGGCAACATACCATCCTGGAATCTTGTCTGCAGCCACAGAAATGCCTATCTGTTCCCCTAACTACAGAATCCCCTATCACTATTGCTCTCCTGACCTTTGTCCTCCCCCACCCACCCAGAGTGCTGTGGACTTGGCTGCACTCCCCAAAGCAACCCTCTCCCCCACCAGTATTCGGAACTGAATACTGGTTAGAGAGCGAGATGCCCTCAGGGGTCTCCTGCGCTTGGTCCTCTGCCTGCACTCTCTTAAGCTGTGGAGTGACTACCTCCTGAAACATGCTATCCACAAAACTCTCAGCCTCGCGGATGCTCTGTAGTAATGCCAGCTGCTGCTCAAGCTCCAAAACCCGGAGCTCGAGCTCCTACAGCTGACGACACTTCCTGCACCTGTGGTTGTCCAGGACATGGGAAGCATATTAGAAGCATTTGATTAGGATTGGTGGGAATTGTGTGCAAAATGCAGAATTTTGTTAAGTTCCTAGTCATCAACTTCCAATATCCTTAGCAGAAGATGCAATGAAGCCCAGTGAATCTCGTTTATGAATGATTATTTAAAGTTACACAATGGTCAGGCTTTAAAAAAAAATTCCCAATTCTATTCAGTCTTCATTTAACTAATTCACTACTAAAAGCACAATTCCTACTATAGTTACACCAATATTGTAAAGACACCAGATGGTGCCAGTTTTGCAGCAATGGAAAGCACATATCAAAAGAAAGAAAGAATTGCCTTTTATATAGCACCTTCCATGACCTCAGGACAAAGTGCTTTATAGCAATGAAGTACCTTTGAAGTGTAGTCACTGGTGCGATGTAGGAATTTAGGACATAATATAGGACTTTGTATCAAATGACATGACAATGAAAGTGTGCAGTGAATGAGTTTTCCATCTCACCAGCTGATCACATTATTGGCACATAAAATACTGTTCAAAATGTCAGCACAAATAGGAATTCTAAACAATGTAATGTTTATTGGTGTACTAAATTTTAAACAAGATGGCATCTGGGCGACAGTTTATTCTGAAATATTCATTAGTGCAGCTCTAAATAAAACCTCCATTGAAACATAGTGATGGTCTTTGGTGTGTTGCAGCACTTTCTCTTTCACTGAAACCTCTTAGCAGACATTGTACTCCAGAAAATATCGATTTAATCAATGAAATCTGAGCAGATGGCATCTAATGTAACCATTTTATGCAAATGTGTAGAATCAAATCATTCGGCTACATTTATTTTTAATGTTTATGCTTTTCCCATTTGGAGTTTGCCCTCCCTCTGTCAGTATGTCCCCTTACCACTACTTCCCCTCCTCCCACACTGAACACACAGTGTAAATGTCCTCTAAAACTGCTCTCCCATGAAAAATACAATTATTTATTATTAAATGTATTATGTGTATCTATGTTCACGTTGTGTCCTTCACTTTTAGCCAGGAATTGACTGTCCAACAGTTATCATTTTACAAAAGGAAGTGAGGGAGGGGAATTGGATTCAAATCTGAAAAAGGGTGTGTTTGCAAATTATGGATAACAGTTGAATCATTTTACTCTGGAGACTGTAGATAGTACTGACATCATTTATAATAAAGAGAAAATTAAATTTAAAAAAATGCAAAATATTTAACGGAAATAAGATAAAACTAATTGAGGATACGATTCAAAAATGATCAATTAAGAAACACCATATTGGATAGTAATTTTGAAGTCTTTTCAAGGACAGAGGGAATCTGTCCAAGATGTATACGCGGCAACAAGAACTGGAGATGAATCCACTGTATTACTAAAATGAATAGTACATAAATATAAAAATAATTTTGATAAAGCCTTTGCATAGCATATAATGACCTTAAACTACTTCAACTGCTAATAAATGAAAGTAAACACTTATTATTAATATGCATGTTAATTTTTGATTAAATGCTGATCTAGAAGTCCTCTTATGATAGAATAATCAGTTAGTAAGAAGGATATTTTAATAATAATTTCAGCACTTCACGAACATGTTAAACAATTGTCAAAATGTGTTTGTGTTGAAAAGAAAATATTTAGTCACATTCACTCTCATTACAGTTTGCCTGAAGCTACATTTGTCAGTGATATTATAAAACACACATTTGAAGGTTTCGTTGGTGGAATTTATTTCCTTCTTTACATAAACTGCTACAAAATAAAAACTCCTGCAATTCATTTTTGGCAAGATGGAAAACATAAAGATGATAAAGAGGAAGAGGGAATGAAAGAGCTTGAGGAGTGAGGTATTTCCTTCTGCTAACGGTCTTCACATCATCGTCAGGCTCGTCAATCCTTTCTCTTCAAGTGACTTCAAAGCCTAAGCACAGCAACAAGTCTCAGCATTTTGATGTCGGCTGGAAAGGTTCATGTCTGTTCTTCCCATTGAAATGCAGAGCGATGTCCTGTTCACTGACTGACTAAATAAGGAAAAATACTGGGATACAAGCAGCTCCATTTTTACTGACAGAGGGTCTGTTAATTCTCAATAGCACCTCATTCTCAGAAAACCAGAAAAATGAGTGAGAGGTCCAGAGAAGATGAGAGACAGTGCCACTGCTCAGTGTGCTCCTTCTACTGCAATTTGAATTTCTGCCCAAACCTATTTGAATTTTGCTCTAAAACTCAAAAATAAGTTTAAAAAGTCACTTCTCAGAAGCCACGCAATCAAAAATTAAAAATTCAATCTCATTGAAAGATCCAAAAGCTATTCTGATTAGATAGTTCCAGCAAACAAAAATCTTCATGTTTCTTATTCAATTGGTGGATCCCTAAACAGAATGGGGAATGCATTGAAACCCCAAAAGTGCTGCTGGGACTATTTGTTCCTCTGGTTTGCCCTACATTGGTGGCAATGTTCAAACCTAAGTCCTAGCGGTGAAGGCAACATGTTCATAACTTGGTTTCCTGATTTCAATTTACATTATAAATCCTATACATCCTTGGCCTAATTACATGATTTCATTACTCAGATTCCAGCCTTTAAACTGTATCTCTGGCCTTTGTTCTAAATTCTGAACCAGCGCGGACACAATGGGCTAAATGGCCACCATCTGTGCTGTAAATTTTCCATGATACTATGATTCTATGAAGATGCAGAGTGCAAAGACATTATTACCATTCAAAAAGTGTGTGATTTGGATTTTTAGTGACCAGATTGTTGTGCACAAAAACGTTTAGCATTATGTAGCATTTCAGATGAATTAATTTCCCTTTTAACTAGATCCTCCTTAAAACTCACCTCTTCAACCAAGCTTTTAGTCATCCTTCCTAATATTTCCTCCTTTGGCTCGTGTCCATTTTTCTCATCTTAATTGAAGATTATTTTATCTGTGTGAATCTTTCAAATGTAAATCTTATATTTTAAGACTTTAAAGCATTTGTAAACTCTTGGATAAAATAACAGAAATTTGACTCGCTGTTCATTTTTCTCCGATTTTATTTCGGTGAAGTACCTTGGAATGTTTTACTACATTATAGACACTATAAAATGCAAATTGTTGTTGTTTTAATTGAGCCACACCTAATACTTTTTGTGTCATGGTGCATGAGGTTGTATGTCGTGTCTGTGTCGCAGCTAAAAATGAAAATAACCTTAAAATATAAGAATTACATTTGAAAGATGGTAGTACTCGCGCCTCTGAGTCAGAAGGTTGTGGGTTCAAGTCCCACTCCAGAGACTTAAGCAAATAATCCAGGCTGACACTTCACTGCAGTACTGTGGGAGGGCTGCACTGTCAGAGGTGCAGTCTTTCAGATGAGACGTTAAACCGAGGCCCCGCCTGCGCTCTCAGGCGAACATAAAAGATCCTATGCCACTATTTCGAAGAAAAGCAAGGGAGTTTTCCCTGGTGTTCTGGTCAATATTTATCCCTCAACCAACATCACTAAAAACAGATTATCTCATTGCTGTTTGGGGGCCTTGCTGTGCACAAATTGGCTGTCATGTTTCCTACATTACAACAGTGACTATGCTTTAAAAGTACTTCATTGGTTGTAAAGCGCTGTTGGCAGATCATATTTTGGGCAACACAACTATATGCTCAACTGTTATCTGCCCAATAGTTTACACTTAACAGAAATGTACTCCTGTAAAAATGAGATGGGAAAACTGTCTTTCAAATGAATAGATTTTGAAAGATAAAACATTGAACACAAATATCCTCTATTGACAGAAGGCCAAAAATGTACAGGAAAGAAGTTATGGTAGCTAAGAGCATTATTTAATTAGCTTTAATGTCTAGCCTAGTGATTACAAATGATTAGGTTTCAGATTGCAGGTCCAGTAGTTAAGATCAATTAATATTCATGATCTGCTCAATCTTACGTAAAGCATCTAGCAACATTTTGAGAAATGGTTGGATGATTCTGCAAAAGCCAGGCTGTGAGGTAGTCAGACACCATCTTCATTATTTCCATACAAAAGTAGCTTAGGTTTTAACCATCATCTGAAAGTCATGTGTACACAACACAAGAAAAAAAGGACAGAAAGTAATCTCTGCATCATCAATATAAAACTTTTCAATTAAATTGTTACACTTGAGGAAGTCTGTAATTCAAAAGAAAACATTGACAGCTCTATTGACCAATGCCAATGTTGCCTGTGAAATTATCCCAACTGGCATTTATTTTTAAACTCATTCTTATTAAAATCTCTGGCCTATAGTGTTTATTTGCGTCAGACCGTTAATGAGAACAGGTCTAGCTATTATGGCGCATTTTCTTTGTACTTTAATGAGATTTCATTATGACTAAACTAGAAACTCCAGGAAATCAAATGAACAGACTCGACTGTTTGCTATTGTAGCCAGTGGCTTCACGTTAAATGTCTTCCTTCATACAAACTGAACCATTCCCTAAAAGCCTGATGCAATTTGAATTTCTGCCCAAACCTATTTGAATTTTGCTATAAAACACAGAAATAGGCTTAAAAAGTCACTCCTCACAAGCCTCGCAATCAAAAATTAAAAACTCAATCTCATTGAAAGATCCAAAAGCAAATCTGATTAGCTAGTTCTAGCAAACAAAAATCTGAATGTTTCTTATTTAATTGGTGGATCCCTGAACAGAATGGGGAATGCATTGAAACCCCAAAAGTGCTGCTATGACTATTTGTTCATCTGGTTTGCCCCATATTGGTGACAATGTTCAAACCTAAGTCTTAGCGATGAAGGCAACATGTACATAACCTGTTTTCTTGATTTCAATTTACACTATAAATTCTATACATCCTTGGCCTAATTCCATGATTTCATTGCTCAGATTCCAGTCGTTAGACTGTATCTCTGGCCTTTGTTTATAAATTCTGAAGATGCAGAGTGCTAAGACATCATTACCATTCAAAAAGTGTGTGATTTGGATTTTTGGTGACAAGATTGTTGTGCACAATAATGTTGAGCATTATGTAGCAATTCAGATGAATTCATTTCCCTTTTAACTAGACCCTCCTTAAAATTCATCTCTTCAACCAAGCTTTTAGTCACCCTTCCTAATATTTCCTTCTTTGGCTCATGTCCATTTTTCTCCGATTATGAAGTGACGTCTGTGAAGTGCCTCGGGATGTTTTTCTACATTAAAGACACGATAAAAAGCAAACTGTTGTTGTTTTAATTAAGCCACACCTAATACTTTTTGCGTCATGGTGCATGAGGTTGTATGTAGTGTCTGTGTCACAGCTAAAAATGAACAGCGAGTCAAATTTCTGTTATTTTATCCAAGAGTTTACAAATGCTTTAAAGTCTTAAAATATAAGATTTACATTTGAAAGAATCACGCAGATAGAATAATCATCAATTAAGGTGAGAATCAAAGGAAGAACATGCATTTATATAATACCTTAAAATATAAGATTTACATTTGAAAGATACATTTTGAAAGCTGTATCAGCTGTGGCCCAGTTGGTAGCACTCTTGCCTCTGAGTCAGAAGGTTGTAGGTTTAATTCCCACTCCAGAGATTTGAACACATAATCCAGGCTGACACTTCAGTGCAGTACTGAGGGTGTGCTGCACTGTCAGAGGTGCCGTCTTTTGAATGAAACATTAAACTGAAGCCCTGTCTGCCCTCTCAGGACGTAAAAGATCCCATGCCATTATCTTGAAGAAGAGCAAGGGAGTTATACTTGGTATCCTGGTCAATATTTATCCCTCAATCAACACCACTAAAAACAGATTATCTGATCATTATCTCATTGCTGTTGGTGGGACCATGCTGTGCACAAATTGGCTGCCACTTTTCCTACATTACAACAGTGACTACACTTTAAAAGTACTTAATTGATTGTAAAGTGCTTTAGGATGTCCTGAGGTTGTGAAAGCTGCTATATAAATGCAAGTCTTTCTTTCTTATGATGCCCTCAGGACATCCCAATCTAATCACTGTTGTTACCTAAGCAAATGTGGCAGATCATTTTTTGTACAACACAACTATATGCTCAACTGTAAACTGCCCAATAGTTTACACTTAACAGAAAACAGTGTCTTTCAAATAAATAGGTTTTGAAAGATAAAACATTGAACACAAATATTCTCTATTGACAGAAGGCCAAAATGTACAGGAAAGAAGTTATGGTAACTAAAAGCATTATTTAATTAGCTTTAATGTCTAGCCTAGTGATTACAAACGATTAGGTTTCAGATTGCAGGTCCAGTAGTTAAGATCAATTAATATTCACGATCTGTTCAATCTTACGTAAAGCATCTAGCAGCATTTTGAGAAATGGTTGGACGATTCTGCAAAAGCCAGGCTGTGAGGTAGTCAGACACCATCTTCATTATTTCCATACAAAAGTAGCTTAGGTTTTAACCATCATCTGAAAGTCATGAGTACACAACACAAGAAAAAAAGGACAGAAAGTAATCTCTGCTTCCTCAGTATAAAACTTTTCAATTAAAACGTTACACTTGAGGAAGTCTGTAATTCAAAAGAAAACTCTATTGACTAATGCCAATGTTGCCTGTGAAATTATCCCAACTGGCAATTTTTAAAAAATCTCTGGCCTATACTGTTTATTTGCGTCAGACTTTTAATGAGAACAGGTCCAGCTGTTAAGGCAGTGTTTCTTTGTACTTTAATGAGATTTCATTACGACTAAACTAGAAACTCCAGGAAATCAAATGAACAGATTCTACTCCAACCAAAAGCAAAATATTGCGAATGCTGGAAATCTGAAATAAAAACAGAAAATGCTGGAAATACTCAGCAAGTTGGGCAGACTCTATTGTTTGCTGATGTAGCTGGTGGCTTCAGGTTAAATATTTTCCTTCATAGAAATTGAACCATTCCCTGAAAGTCTGATGCAAAGATTAAGCTGGATCCCACCACAGACATTAAGGGCTCAATTTTAAAACCGAGCCGGGAAGGGGGCGCGGGGGTCAAATTGAGGTCGGGAAACCCATTAATACAGGTTTCCCGGATGTCCTTTTGATTTTGACGTATGGACGTGTTTGACAGGCTGGTCTCAGATGGACAGGAGACCAGCCAGGGAGAGGACTTCTTCATGTAAGTGTTTGTTTGAATGGATGGAGTGGGGGGGGCATGGGGATATGTGGCATGGGTGGGCATAGGTTGGCTCGGAGGTCGGGGGTTGTGAGTCATGGGGGATGGGATCGGGGGTCAATCACGGGGGTCCGCGATCATTGAGGAGGTGGCTCGGGGGTCAGAGGATCGGAATGGGGGGAGGATCGGGGTCAGGGGGAGAATCAGGGTCGGGGATTGGAGGATCGGAGTGAGAGAGGATCGGGGTCGAGGGGGGAGGAGGATCGGGGTTGGGGCCGGGGGTCCACGATCGGGGGTGCAGGGGGGTCCATGATCGGGGGTCAGTGCAGGTAGGCTTGTTGGACCTGGGGGAAGCACTCCTGCTCCTCCGGGCCAACAAGCTCTGCTTTCTAGGCACTTACCTGTTAGTCTCTGGCTTTCTTGCCTCCTTTCATGAGGCCCGGGAATCCCGGCCCCCCGGGGTTGAAATCAGAATGTCCAGAAAAATAGAGGCCTGAAGCCTCTTTCAAAGCCTCCAGGGAGCGGGTTGGTTGCCCGCCCCTCTTCCCACCCCGGTGAAAACCAGAATGGGCGGGTTGGGGGTGGGTCTGAAATGGTGGCAATTTTCAAGGCCCCCCCCCGCCCCCAACCAACCCCTTTTTCAATGTTAAAATTGAGCCCTAAATTTCCAAACCTGTGCCCTATTGGCCATTTTGCACTCCCGCCAAAGATGGATTTTCGCCCTCAATATTTCATCAATAAGAATAACCAGAAGCCTGACAAAATCCACATTTGTGTTTCCATATCATTACTCACTGGTTGCTTAAAGGACAACATTATGTTGAATGATCATCTCTTTGACAACATTGTAGTTGTGTCCAAATGGGTTGATGTGAAAGCTGGTAAGAAAGTCCTTTGCAAAATCAAACAGGCAGTACCTGAATTATTCAAAGAAAATCCAGCGAATGCCTTCAAATTAGCTCATTAGAAAACTTGCGACATTGCCATCAGTTTGCCCATTGTCAGACACAGAAAGGGAGCTCTACCGGAGACCACAGTATGAGTCCACCACACCAGTAAAGGAGAGATTACTCATTAGAGTCAGGGGACGGGGAAACATATACTAGAAAATAAAAAACAGGGGTGAAGTTCTCCTCGGGTGGGAGTGCAAAATGCCAATTTTCTTTTCAAATTGGCCATTTTGCACTCCCGCCAAAGATGGATTTTCGCCCTCAATATTTCATCAATAAGAATAACCAGAAGCCTGACAAAATCCACATTTGTGTTTCCATATCATTACTCACTGGTTGCTTAAAGGACAACATTATGTTGAATGATCATCTCGATGACAACATTCTATTAACACAGACTCGGAGAATAGAGTTTTGTTATAAAGGGTTCTCAATAATTACTAGTGCTGAATCCAGCTACTTTTCGACAAAAAGTGGTTTCATACATTTAAGGGGCGATTTTAACCCTAACCGCCTTGTGGAAACAGGGCAGGCGGACAAGTAAAATTGTCTGGGAGACTGACCCATTGCCATCCTGTACCAGTCATGCTGTCTTTTATTTTAACCTTCTCTTCTAAGCAGGCAGCAAGAATGCCAACCTGAAACCAGCTGGGTCCTTCTTTAAATATGCAAATTTGGGTCCAATGATGCCATCAGGCTCTGACCGCAATTCTAATAGGTGACCTGAGTGGGGAAGCCATTGTGGATTCCCGCCAGGTAAAGATAGCAGAAAGGGGATCCAGGGCAAGAAGAGGTCCAAACAATTAAGTTTTTTTTACTTCTTTAAAAACTTTCCTTGTGGGTCCAGGAGGATCACTCCTACTCATCTGGACTCGACGAGGAAAGTTTAGGCCTTTCCCTGCCCTCTTCCCAAATGAGACACCCTCCCGGAACCCCTTCCCACGACTTACTCGAGTGCCAGCAATCTTTCCTTTAGAGTCAGCCAGTGGCCTCCTACTGCCCCAAATTCCACTCCCCCCCCCCCCATTGGCCAGCTGCCCGTTTCGGGTGAACAACTGACTGGGAGCATGCAGATGATGCCCTGGAGTTAAAATCGACCGGGCCTCAGCAGCGGAGGTGAGGGGGATTGGCACTCGCCTTGCCCACGCCAACCCAATTCCCACTCTGGGTTAAAATTGGAGTTTTATTAGTTTTACATTGAAAATTAAAGCAAAATGTTAACAGTTATTAGGATTTTACATGTTCATTTCAATAATTTTCAATTTTCAAATAGGGTAAAAAATACAGCTTTTTTTGAGAAAAATAACGACTGGAAAGCTTGAACAGTCTTCAGATGCACAGTGAAGAATTAACCATGTACATTGCAATTTCTAAACAGTTATCCAAGAATCACAAGAAATCAGTATTAATGCATTTGTACCAAGGAAGCATACTTATAACACACAAAGGTGTACGATACATGGAGTGATTATTACTGTAATACTAAGATACTATGACAAGCTATACTAAAAGAGTAATTAGTCAGGAAGTCAAAATAAGAATCAGTTATTGAAAACTGAATTATCCCGACTTTGTCGTTCACACCTATTTGCTAATGTTCTACACATGTGTACGGCGAGCTTTGAAAGATTATGACATCTGGAATGTATTGCTTTGAACAAAGTAAAGCTTTCAAACTCTACAAAAGCACTCAAGAGACAATCCTGTTGCTGCAAACAATTGAAACCAAGGGGGAAAAATTTGATAAGGGCCATTTTTGGGCGTGGGTAGCGTGATGCGCTATTACCCCGCGCCCAATGGCCCCATACGAAGGCAGCACATGAATTTCATGCTGCCAGCTAATTAGCTTGATAGAATGAGGAAGTCGGAAATGGGGTGTGCTCAGCGCACGTCATCAGCAGCCTGCACCTCTTAAAGGTGCAGGTGCACGTTATAAATGGGACATGCACAGTTTACTAGGATGGCAGGACTGGCCCGACAGAGGGCTCCACACTTCTCTGATGATGCATTGGAGGCCCTGGTAGAAGAGGTGGATGAAAGGAGAGCCAACATGTACCCGTAGGGTGGCAGGAGACCCTCCAGACTACAGCTCCGCAGGCGTTGGCAAGCTGTGGCGCAGGAAGTGAACACCAGGAGCATGGCATCATGCACGTGGGTGCAGTGCCGAAAGAAGTTCAATTTGACACGAGTGGTCGAAGTGAGTGAATGCAAGTGTCAAGTGGCACATTCTACCAACTGGACCACTGCTCCACGCATCACATTCCCCGTCACCCACCCACCAACAAACACTGCCCATCCACGTGCAATGCTGCACTCGGCATGCTGCATCTCACCCGCACATGGTACCACACTGCAGGCCACACAACCACCACTCACAGGTCACACTCAATGGCAGCTATTCGATCAGAACAGGCACATCACGCACACATCTTGCAGGATACTTACTGACACACTGTCCTTTGTCTTACAGGAGAAGGTGGTGCATAACAGCCGGCAGCAGGAGAGACCTGAGGGTTAACGGGGACGCTTACACGTCCTTACCCCCCCCTAGAGGAGACAGTGCTTTGGATCATTGGCAAGGCCATCGCTGCAGCCATGACAACAGAACACGCTGGAGGTCCTGATGAAGGGGGTCTCTGCAAGTCTAATGCTCCTTCTCCTTTCCCACATCTCCCTCCTCCCATAATATTTTCTGACCCACGTGCTGCAGATGCTGTTGGCACGAACATCTTACTTGCTCCTCTCCCCACTCCACAATTCAACCTGTTTCCTTTTGTCATTGCAGATACCCAAGAACACATGGCGACACCATCTGAGGAGAAGGAGGACACTGAAGCCACACTGTCACTCGATCTGACACTTGCTTTCACCAGCTCAGAGACTGACACTGTGCGTTCTTTGGAGGCTAGGTTAGAAGAGGGATCTGCACGTGGTGAGACACCGAGCACAAGTGCACAGGAGCCGGGGAGGGGGGAATAGATACCACAGGTGCCAGCTCGCCAGAGGGTGAGGTCACGCAATAGTTCTGCTGCAGAGGAGTCAGATGAGGACTTTGGTGGGCCAGGCTACAGAAGATGGCTGATGGGCGTACACCACCAAATGCTTGGGGCACTGGAAAGCCTGCCAGAAAGCCTGCACACAATTGGAAGGAGCATGAGGAGTCCAGCTCCAACTTGGCACAGAGCTTGGAGCCCATCCTTTCCAACAGGGAATGGGTGGTCGGCACACCTGTGGAACCCACTGTGATACAGGGTCTGATGGCCAATGTCGCGGTTTCCATTGTACCACAAACCGATGTCATCAAAGGTCTGCAAGCTATGGTTGCTACTCAGACTGTTGCACTGGAAGCTCAGACTGCTGCTATCATGGCTCTGGGCACCATTATGGAATGGGTCTTCCAGGGCGTCACAGCACTCCAGCAATCCATTCTCCAGCTGATCACCAGGATTGCTGAGGCACTACTCCGGAAGAGTAGCAGTGGCGCCATGACATTAAGACCTGCTGTCCTCTCTCAGGATGACATCATTCCTGCTTCCACCCCTGCCACTCCACCAGTACCCTTGTTGTTGCCTATCAGTCAGCCAGGCCAGACTGTTGCCAATGCCAAGATGGTGCAGTCTGAAGCTGGGCCCTCCCGGCCCAGAGTTGCTCGAGGTCGTTCTCCAAGGCCATCTGCATGCTCCTCCACTGAAGGCCAGCAGCCTCCCACCACCTATGCTCCAGCCACCCAAGAAGTACATTGTAGGAGCACTAGGATAAGTAAAGGCACACGGACAAAAGGCACTAAGGGAATGCACAAGGCTGAATAGTTCTGTTCTGTTTGCATAATTTAATTTATTCATTGATAAATATGACTTTGAATTTGCATTTGGTGGTGGTTTTTATTTGAGCTGAGGGGGAAACCAATGTGCAATCAGATGGAGGGCAACTTGATTGTCTTGTGGGAGAGAAAAGGCGGGGAGTGTAGGACTGTTGGTGAGTTGAGAGATTATTGATAGCGGGCACAGATTAGGCGAGCACGCAGAGCCCTTGCAGCCAAGGTGTGTGGTCCCTGTTGCACCCTTGCGTCTTCCTCCACTTCCTCTTCCGGCTCCTTCTCCTCCTCCTCCTCCTCCTCCTCAGCCTCTTCCTCTTCCTCTTCCACCTCTGGCTTTGGCTCAGGGTCTTCTCCAATCATTGGTGGCAAAGGCTCGTCCCTCAAGATGGCGAGGTTGTGCAGCATGCGGCATACCACCACAAATCTGCCCATCCACTCAGCGGAGTACTGCAGGGCTCCTCCAGACCGGTCCAGGCAGCGGAAGCGTTGTTTGAGGAGGCCTATGGTGTGCTCCACAACGTTGTATGTGGCAGCTTGGGTCTCATTATAGGCCTGCTGTGCACGTGAGCGTGGGATCCTGATTGGAGTCATGAGCCATGGCATGAGGGGATAGCCGCAGGGCAATGTGCTTGCAGTCAATGGTACCCTGCACCATAGGGAAGCCACCAATGCAAGCAATCCCCCTTGCTTGCCCGTTCTGCTTGTTTCTGTCAAGAGGGAAGGTGATGAACCTGTTCCTCTGTGACCTCCCTTATGCAGCAGAGCACTGCATACTGTGAGATATTGCACATGTCGCCAGCAGAGGCCTGAAACGATCCTGAATCATAGAAATTCAGCGCCATGGTGACCTTCACAGTCAATGCTGTCCTTGCCCTGCTCTGAGGCTGCAGTTGTGGCCGCACCAGTTGACAGATCTCGGTCACGGTTTCCTTGGTGAACCTCAGGTATTAGATGCAGTGCTCCTCGGTCATGTTGAAGTAAGAGAATTGGTCCCGGAAGGCCCTCATTGGATACGGCCTCCAGCTCAATGCCGTGCGCCTCCTCATCCTCCCTCTTCTCGCAACTTGACCTGCTATGCATGGCCTTTCTGCATGCTCCCAGTCGTGCTCAATGCCTAGCTGGAGCACCAGCAGACCACCCATGGTTGCCAGGAATGCTCTTCAACCATGGTTGTAACTTTCCGAACCTTAAGGCAGTACCTGCCAAAGCACTCTCAAATGTACTCTCAGTAAGTATAGGGAGCTTCAAAAAACTCTTTCTATTCCACCAGCAGCCAGAAGCAATAATCCAGCAACTAACCTGCAACACCTGCATGGTTCCTTTAAATAGCACTGGTGGGAGGTCCTCCAGGCACTCTAAGACACGCTCAGATGGTCGGCATGTTGAGCATTAAGTGTCAAAATGGTATTTATCGCATTAAATCAGCATTGCACACTGATTGCATGCATTTTCTTCTTCCTTTACATGCTTCCGGCGTTCGGTATTTGAGCATACACTAACTCCTATACCAAGATGGCGTCCGGCTCACGTCACGCTGGAAATGTGCGTGCGCAGCCAAGACGCCATCTTGGATGTTGGAGAGGTCGTGTAATGCCGAAACAACGGGAGCTACACGGGCCAATTTAGCACCTCGTGTTCTGATACTGATACAGTTTGTTTTGCCAACTTTTTCTCCTTTCCTGATGGCATTGGCTCTTTAATGGGGGTGTGTTCTAACGGCCCCTTTGGTCCTCAAGTACCTCGCCAGCCATTATACATGTTAGCCTCAAAAGTGAATGTCAGCGGGCTATTGACTTGGGAGGCATCAAAGTAAAATCAGATCCTGTCCTCACCCAACAACTTGCATTTATAGAGCACCTTTAACGTAGTAAAATGTCCCAAGGTGCTTCACAGGAGTGTTATCCCAAGCCACATATAAGCTTGATCAAAGAGGTTTTAAGTAGAGTCTTAAAGGAGGAGAGAGAGGTAGAGAGGCGGAGAGGTTTAGGGAGAGAATTCCAGAGCTTAGGAACGGGGCAGCTGAAGGCACGGCCGTCAATGGTGGAGCGATTAAAATCAGGGATGCGCAAGAGGCAAGATGGGGCAGTAGTTTGCATGGACAGAGGGGTCAAGGGTGGGTTTTTTGAGGAGGGGGTGATGACAGCAGATTTGAAGGGGAGGGGGACAGTACCCGAGGAGAGGGAACCAGTCACAATATCAGCCAACATGGAGGCCAGGAAGGGAAGTTGGGTGGTTAGCAGTTTGGTGGGAATAGGGACGAGGGAGCAGGAGGTGGGTCTCTTGGTCAAGATGAGCTCGGAGAGGGCATAAGGGGAGATTGGAGAGAAACTAGAGAAAGATGCAAGTTAAAGGCTGGGGTAGGGGCAACCGTAGGGGAAGTTTGGCTTGGTGGGCTAGGAGAAGGGAGGGAAGCAGCAGAGGCAGCTGAATGGATGGTCTCAATCTTAGTGACAAAGAAGTCCATGAGCTTTTCACACTTTTTGATGGAGGCGAGGATGGAGGGGGCAGGGGAGAGGAGTTTAAGAAGATGGTTTGTAGTGAAAAGAAGCCGGGGGTTATCTTTGCATTCCAGGATGACCCTGGAATAGTGAGCAGTTTTGGCAGAGAGCAGGACCCAAAAGTGCTTTATGCGGTCCAGCCAGATCTGGCGATGAATGGCTAAACCAGTTGTCCGCCATAAACGTTCAAGTCAGCTTTCCTTGGGCTTAAGGGAGTGGAGATGAGGACCATGCCAGGGGGAATGACCAGGGTGAGAGAGTGTAATGATTTTAATGAGGACAAGGACATCAAAGGGGGAGGTGAGGGTGCGATTGAGCAGATCGGTAGCTGCAGAAATGTCGTAGCGAGTGGAGGGCCAAAGGCTAGACAATTGGGAATTTGAAAGTGCAATTATAAGTGACTTGGGGGAGAGTTTTTTCCAGGGATGAACACTGAAGGAAGTGGGGTTGGGAGGGGGAAGGGGGAAGTCTGTGGAGAGGGATACAAGGAAGTGATCAGAGATGGCCTTATCCGTGATTGAAACGATGGGAGTAGAGAGCCACATGAGATGGCAAGATCGAGGGGGTAGACGAAAATATGGGTAGGGGAGTTTATATGGAGGGAGAGATTATGGGAGGATAGGAAGGCAGTGAACTCAGAGGAGAGAGAGCATGTGATTGAGATGGAGATTGAAATCATCGAGGATGAGAAGTCGCTCAGTGCAGAGGCTGAGGGAGGAAAGCAATGAAGCTTGGGATTATGGTGACCTGTTCCCCAATGTTTGGTATTATAGCACCCAGTAAGCACAGACATTTACTTCCAGCCAGTCATTGGATATTCATCAGGAGCGTGAACCCTAGCTGATTTTCCTTGCCCAACCCAGGGCCCCAAGCTAATTTTAACACCTCTATTGGCACCCGGCTTGACCATGGAATTGAACCCGAGATCTTCCTGGAATTCTCTCCCTAAACCTCTCCGCCTTTCTCCCTCTCTCTCCTCCTTTAAGACTTTCCTTAAAACATCTTTGATCAAGCTTTTATGTGGCTTGGGATAACACTCCTGTGAAGCACCTTGGGACATTTTACTATGTTAAAGGTGCTCTATAAATGCAAGTTGTTGGGTGAGGACAGGATCTGATTTTACTTTGATGCCTCCCAAGTCAATAGCCCGCTGACATTCACTTTTGAGGCTAACGTGTATAAGTGCTGTAATACCACACAATAGGGACCAGGTCACCATACTCCCAAGTTAAATGAACAACTCTTGAGATACTAATGAAATGACAAGAAGAAAATTCCATTGCGTTGGAAAGGAATAAAATCACATTTTAATTTATTTCAAGAGTTAAATTGGTTGGAGATTTACAGCTACCATTCTTGAACATCAACTACATGTATCAGCTGTGACCGTATACCCTCCACAGGCAATAAATAAACAGAGACCTCACGCAGCCTTTTTTAATCAAGCTTGATTTGAAAGAAAATATTAAATACAAATTCACTGAGGCAGTCAATGTCAATAGATTTACATAGAATTTACAGCACAGAAACAGGCCATTCGGCCCAACTGGTCTATGCCAGTATTTTTATGCTCCACACTAGCCTCATCCCACCCTACTTCATCTAACCCTATCAGCATATCCTTCAATGGAATAATTAATGAAAGATCAAAACATTCTTGCTCATATTTCAAATACAGTAGCAAACACTACTATAACTGATGCCTTTTATCAATAATATCAAACAAGATACTGTCCTTTAAATAAATCTAATAATCCATTGTATAGAAAATAACAGATTACATGTATTTGTTATATATAAGGTATATAACTGGAGTCTGTTCCAAGCTACACATTGAGGGATTGAGAAGAGATCATTAAAAATGAAAGCAATTATTATTACATTTGTAAACTTTGAGAGTGAAGCATGATCCTGGACTTAAGATGTTTTAAGTCATGTCCTTTAAACATACTTGAACCTACAATGTATAGAGGTGGAAATGTGGCCATTGAATTTATTGTGATTTGGCAGGTTTTCTTCTTCAGCAACAATTTTGTTTTTATTTGTTCTTGGGATGAGGGTGATGCTGACAAGGCTGGCATTTGTTGCTAATCCCTAGTTGCCTTGAGAAGGTGATGGTGGGCCTTATCCTTGAACTGCTGCAGTCCATATGCCAATGGTATTCCCACAATGATGTTAGGTAGGAACTCTAGGATATTGACCCAGTAGTGATGAAATGGCAGTATAGGTCCAAGTCAGGATGATTTGTGACTTGGACAGGAGGTTGGAGGTAATAATAGTCTCACAACATTGCTGTTCCCAGCCTTCTCAATGTTAAAGTTCTCAAGGGAGGGAGATGCTGTCAAAATAACCTTGGTAAGTTGCTGCAATATATCCTGTAGATCATGCACACTATAGACACAGTACATACAGAGCATTAGGCATGATCAGAGTCACTTAGTTCAATTTATACAATTTCACTGTGTATTGATATAAAAATAATGAACACACAATGCTATCCCACTTTGCTGGGTTATCTTATTTGACTTAAACAGAATAACCATTATGCATTCTGTCCTATAGTACCAGTGCAGAACCTTTTCTCCCTGCAGTCTTCTCTCTTTCACAGCCTGACTGTCTGTGCAGTCCTATCTCCAAAAGCTGGGATGCCCTTTTGGTGTCTGTATTTCTCTTTAAAAACCTGACTCCTGACAGCTTTTAGTCAAAGCTGATTCCCTCCCCACCTCGCCTCAAATGCAGCAGTACTAAGTAGGAACCGTTGCTGGAATTACAATGATCTTTTAGTGTCCCAAGGCTGCTGGTTCAGATGCCCCCAACTTAAACCTAACACATACCTATCAACCCTGCGGTATTGTGAATTCAACCCCATTAAAGCAAACTTTAGCTTTAAAGCATATTTTATATGCTGGGAGGTGGGGAATGGACACAGCAATTCCCTCCAGGTTTTACCCGACAGCATGAGCTTCCCACGATTTGGTTCTGATCCCATTCCTGTTCCTCTTTTATGTCAATGGCATTCGAACACCTGAACAAAGAATTGGAGCTTCCCACAATTTTCTGATGACAGTGACATTTGGGATATCCTCCATGAACTCAGAAATATCATCAAAAAGCTCCAAATACCTGGATAATCTGGAAGGATGGCCAATGATAAATTCATTGAACTCCAGAAAAGTAACAATGTACACTGTTCTCCAAAAGAAACAAACATAAGAAATAAGATTTGATGATTAAGCTGCTGTCAAAATCAAGATTAGCAGCGAGCAGAAGTTTGAAGAACATGGCTTGGACACAGCACATTGACATCAGCGCCCACTCCCATCCCCCAGGGCACCTGCCAGGCTGGGCCAATTGATTCCTCTGTGGATTCAATCATTAAATATAGCCATCCAACCTGCTGCACCGCGCATCAGCCACAGATTAAAACGTTACAAACAATCCAGAACTTAGCAACCCATTTAATCTCCTAAGAAAAGGTTTTGCGAAGTTTCTCCCTGTTCCTCCCAAAAGGCAAATCAAAAGCAATTCAACAACAACCAGCTAATATTATACCCGATATTTATCGTTCAATGGTTGCCTTCCTTGGTATAACACTTTCATGGTCCCAGAGTTTCAAAATCATCGTGCAACCTATCTGTACATAGCCTTCAACCTCACAATGCTACACAGATAATCATCCAATGCTCGTTTAAAGGTATTAATCAATGTAGCATTCATCATTGTAGATGGGAGAATAATCCATATATTGACTGCTCCAGAGCATGATCCTTTGAAACTGAAGTCTTGCTTGAGGTTTGTTGATTTTATTGTAATATTCTCCAGATCTGCCACTCACGGTTCAGGTTAAATAATCTGCTTACATTTCATCATCCATTTCTTTGAGTATTTAAAACCCCGAGGTCAGGTGTCCTCTCAATTCTATTTTCTCCAATTAAAACAAGTTCAGTTTTTTGAAACTCTTCACTATCGTAAGTCCCAATGCTAGAATCGTCTTTCTCACTCTTCTTCGAACCCTTTCCAATGAATCACATATATATATATATACACACATATATACTGCACTTCATTTAGCATGCAGCTCATTTAAATTCTAAAAATGAATGCTTTGCCGAAGAAATCCCCATAATATTTTCTTTTAGGAGATTATTTGTATTTCTTTTGCAGACTTTGATTAAACTTTGTTGTTAATAAACGTTGTGAGGTGGGTTTGTTTGCATGCTGAACCTAATGAAATTCATTCACTTCAGATGAACTATTGCTCAACGCTAAATCTCAAAATCAGAAGCAAAATTCTGTCTAGTTGTGATGAATTGCACAGACCCAAACAACAAGCACATGATTAGATTTGGTGCTTAGTGACGTGAAGTAACCATGACAATTTTGATATCCATGGGGGACGGGAGTATGCCAATTTTTCTCTATAATCAATGATCCGCTAACAAAATTGCATTCTTAGAAATCGCACAATACAAGCCAGTGTACACCTGTAATGTTGTTAATAAATCATTCATTATGTAGAAAAAATCATCTCTGTTGTTTTCCATTAAAAGAGAAATTTCAGATCATTTAATATATTGCCTCATTAATGAGATATGTGAAGGAGGAATATGGGCGAAGTAAGAAAGTTTGGGAATTATTTCGTACTTTCTCCCCGTCTATTTTCATATCTCCTTGTGCCACATGTCAACTCCCAACCTTCCAGTCACCACTCTAAGGGGTGTCCTGGAATCACCCACAACAATCCACCCTCCAAGTTTCCTTCTGCCATTCCCAGTGAGAAAATGCCTGGCCTCCATTCACAGCCTCCCCTGACTGCATGACTGAGATTGGGAACTCAAAATGTGCAGAATTATGGGCCAGAACATGTGTCCTTCCATCCCACGGCACAGCACATTGGAACACCATTGATAATGTGTTAATCTTTTTTAAGCAGTTGAAACAAATTACAATTAATTATGCTTTGTGTATGGAAAATAAATCTGTTCCAGTTGCTACCAGCTCATCCCATTTGTTCTGCAAAGCAGGAAGCAAAAAAATAAACAATTTCACAAAAGGATACATCTTTAACAAAGCATATTTAATATGATTAACATCTACTTCTAAAACAAAGCAAGATAGACTATATACTTCAATATGAATTTCTGCTGAAATAATGTTTTTCTTTTGTTTAACTTTTGGGAATTTTAATTTTTTGGTGTTTGATACGCATTGGCCCAGAAATTGCTCGGAGCAGCGAACCAACAGTGCTCGCTGTTCCATAGATTTATCCTAACCCACTAACTTACTGCGGTCTTTACTGGGTGCACTTCCTCGAATAGGAAGCGGAGAAGATCCCAGTATCAGTTCAAGCGAAGCTAGGATCCATGGGAGAAGCGAGAGGATCACCCTCTCCCCTCAACCAATCAGATTGCAGCATTTTTGACAAGCTGCGATCAGTTTCTGCAAGCTGGAATGTAAAATCCAGGAAGTGAAAGGTACAACACTAAAATCATTTGTAAAAATAGTTATAAACAGTGAAAAAATGAGAGGGTGAAAAATAATCGAATTAAATAAGAGATGGAAGGAAAAAGTAAAAAAAAATGTTTTAAAATTTTTTTTTAATTTAATTTTAAAAAAATTTAACGACCAAAAACTATTAAAATAAGGAGTAATGATACTCCACATTTTTAGAAGTGAATTTTTAGTTGTTTGGCAGTCATTAAGACTTACCGTGCTGTTAAAAGTTAGTTTAGATCTGGTATTTTTAAACCTGGTCCCTGTTTTGTGGTGATATTAGTTACTTTCCAGCTGTGCAGAAGAGCAAGTTGGCATTGGTCCATTGATTCCAGCCGACAATATCCCTTTAATTCAAAGCTGTCATATCGCCAGCGAACCAGCAGGAGCAAGTTCCGGATTTTCGCGATTCACTGCGCATGTGCGAACGCCGGAACTTGCTCCTCGACTTCACCACTAACAATGGTAAGCATCTCACGTCATAATCTACAAACCTATATGGAGTCATTTCCCATTCTCTAAGAAAAAAAATTAAATCAAAAACAGATAGACTTAATTTTGGAGCAGCGTCATTCACTTTCAGAAAAACAGGGACTGATAAGAGAGCTACTAATCTAATTTAAATTGCCAGCTCCCAAGAGAAAAACCTCATAAATCAATTGTACCCAAAAACAACTGCTTGAGATGCATTTTATACAAGCACAATGGAACATTCCTGCAGTCAATTCAAGTACCTTCAGGGCACACTAGCTCTTTACTCAAGAGAACATGATTGCCTGCTAAAGTTGCCAGAACCTTGTCTTCGATGCACACAATTTTTCTCCTCGCCTTTGAAACTGTACACGTTTTCAAAGTCGAAGTTGATGTCTCGATAACAGAAGATATTTCTCTCTCTGCTGAGAGCATGGAGAATTGAATTGCAATCACAGGGCATGCCAAGGACAAAAAAAATTAAAACTATTTGCAGAAATTATACATACTCAGCGGCTTTCTAAACACTAAGGGGTTGAAATTGTGCGAGATTGTGATAGATTATTTTAATAATCTGTTAATGCTTTTGATAAAAAAGAAACTTCATTATTATCACATAGCATGATTTCAACCCTTAAATCTTAATGTTTCAAGGAAGGAATATTTTCATTCCTTTAACGCAGCAAGTCCAGTTTCAATAAATTGGCACTTACGATTAAGATGTTGGCGATTACTTAAACCAAAAAATACAAGTAAAGCAAAAGAAATACAAACCCAATGTGCATTGGGTAAAGACAACGACATGCTTGTTATTATCACTATCGAGACATGACATGATAGAATCTTGGAGTTTCTGCATTCATTAGTAGTTCACTACTCTCATGGGATAAACTTGATCTGATAAGGATTGAAACCAACCATTGCAACTTCAGCATGTGACGATAATATCACACTTTATAAGTCCTTTCTTCCCACTTATTTGAAAATACGAGTATCTCTCACTCCTGGAACCCCTGGAGGGGATTCTTCACACCGAGCACCAGATAACTGTGCAAGCCAATGTATACAACCTGCGACCTAAGGCTACATTCAAACCCCAAGTCCTGGCAATCTGCTCCTTGAAGTCCAAGCACTTGAGTCCTATTTGCACTTACATTTTTTATTTACTCGCTTGTTCTATTTGAAAAGAACTATTTTAGCTATTGCCTCCTTAGCCGATAAATCCAGGATCAGAACGCCAAGATCTGTCAGCAACTGGAGATATATGCAAATTAATGGAAACATGAATTTAAACTTTGCACAGCCTCTGAGGCGCCATTGAACAAGCTTATTAGGCCCAGAAAGACAAAAGCTTGGACACCCTACCCTAATGGGTGAGTTAGCTCTATCTTATTCTTTGATTTATTCTCAAGATGTGGGCAGTGCTGTATTATTGCCCACCTGCCCTGAGAAAGTGACGGTGGACCTTCTTGAACTGCTGAAATTTCTGTGGCGATGGTGCTCCCACAATGATGTTAGGCAGGGAATTCCAGGATATTGACTCAATGACGATGAAGGAACAGTGACATATGTCCAAGGCAGGATGGTGTGTGAGTTGGAGGGGGACCTTACAGATGACAGTGTTCTTTCAGTTGTAGAGGTTGCAGGAGCAGGAGATGCTGTTGTAGTAACTTTGGCGAGTTGCTGCAGTGCATCCTGTAAATTGTACATACTACAGCCACAATATGCCAGTGATGGAAGGGGTAAACATTGATGTCAGTGGCAGAGGCATTGAACAAGCAAACTGCTCTGTGCTGAATGGCACTGAGCTTTTCTATTGTTGTTGCAGCTGCTCCCATCCATGCAAGTAGTCACTATTCCATCACAGTGTTGCCTTGAGTCTTGTAGATGATAGAATGGTTTTGAGGAGTCAGGTGGGCCACTCATTGCAGAGTACCCAGCCTCTGCCCTGCTCTTGTAGCCAAAGTGTTAATGTGGTTGGAATTATGTTGAGTTTAGCTGCTCCTTCTGCGCATTAGTTCAAAGAAAACACATTAGGGACATCAACACATTGTAATGGGGTTGCCCACTTTTACTGTTTTCATCTAATTCCCTAATGTTAAATTTACAACAGCAACTTGCATTTATATAGTGCCCTTAATGTAGAAAAACAGCCCACAGACAAAAATTGAGTAAGGGAGGGAAAAGGCAAAAATTGACACTGGGCCAAAGAAGGAGATAATAGGAGAGGTGAGTAAAAGTTAATTCAAAGGAGGGTCTCAAAGGAGGAGAGGGAGGTGGAGAGGAAATTTATCACTTTCCCCTATATTATTCTTACTATTAATTGGTCTTTCAAATCTCTGTCCACAAAATATATGACTCTACCTTGACTGTTCAGCTTGCTGTGCTAGGAATAAAAATGAACAGATGCATTTCATTTGTATTTCCCCTTGATAAATGTGAGGCAACACAACATGGGTTCTTACAGCTAAAGAGCCAAGTGAATTAAAGATAACAGTGAAACATTTATCTACAGATGAATAAGTTAACTCTAATCACATTATCTGATAATAAAATGACTTCAAAATATCACCTAATGATAACCTAATAAAAACGTCACCTTAATTCCCCCGGTCTGTTTCAGTTTTCAACTGTGCAATGATAAAGAGAATTTCAAAATGTGTTTGAAAGTAATCACTGTCAGTTGTAAAACTTATGATTATCTAGTTTTAAATTGAAAAAGTGCCAAAGAAAATCATGCAACATTCTCCGCCTGCTTAACAAATATTAATCTATTTTACTTTGTGGCAATCTCACTGCCCATGGAACTCTCATTTCACATTGATGAGAATTATTATCATCAATGGTGCAGAGAGCCCAAAAATGTGTTTTGAAGTTAAGCATAAATTTATCAACAGGGAAATTGGCCTATTTAATACACAAAATGTGTTACACATCCATTGATGTTATTGGTGTTGGTCCTGAAGACGTTTCAGGGCAGTGAAAGTAATAATGGCAGAATGCCTATGCAAATCCCTTCTATTGCTTTACTACCATCGCTAAAAGCACTGTACCACTGCTGTTACATTCCAAGTTTTCATATCCTCTATGAATATTCATTTCACATTATTTGAGAGTTTTGAAACAAATCTGATTCTCTACATTTAGATGATAATACATGACACCTCCATGCTCCCTGGACAAATGCACCATCTATTCAGGTATTGAACCATACAGGTAAAAAAAGACCCAGTTTTGATGCCTGGTTTGGGTTCAATTAGTTGATCTCAAGGGTGTTCGCTGAGACCCTACAATTGCCACAGTGCTCCCAGGACAAAAATGAAGCAGGCTTCCATCCCCGATTGCTCGCCGTTGATTCCTGCTGGGACGTGTATGTGCATCAACTTTATGAGGACAGGATCGTGTTTAATCATGGTGCCCCACACAGTATAATAGGGCGCTAACACCTGCTATCTGGCCTTGCACATGAATAGTAGCCATTTGGGTGAGGTACTAGGGAGCTTTCAATGCCTGTGGAACCATCTGTCACCACCTTCAGGGGAGGACAGGAGGAAATAGGGAAAAAATAAACAATCAACTTTTTCACCAATTTTGGGCCATTTACCTCAATGTTAAGCAAGACTTCACAATTCACTCATATCTGAGGTGCTGGTGAATGAAGTCAGTAATACTCTGATATGGATGAAATATCTTCTGTATTTAACTAGTGATGAGTTTCAAGCAGTTTGCAAAAGAGCGAGAAAACTAAGTCCTGCAAAAACCAAATCACACAAAGCAAGTCCTGCTTTAACTTACATTTAGAAAGGAATTGCTATAATTCTGCATCACAGGTCAGATATTCTCTGTATCTCAAGGACTGGCAATACACATTTAGATCAGAAGAAAAGTCAGAGGAATATGTGACCCACTGAAGCTCAACTCTCCACTACCCTAACTCATATATTCAGATAATATTTCAGTTTATATTCTTCACAGCCAGCAATAGTAAGAATTGTCAGACACTGAATGATTCTTTAGCTTGTAAAAACAAATGATTCGTTTTATCCCAAGCTCCCCCCGTCTAGTCATTCCATCACTTAAACTAAATAAAAGTCGATTGAATTTGTCAGCTCCACTTAATAAAGAAATGATTTGTTAAACGTGTGGGTTCAAAAGAAATTCCCTTCACTGTCATACAGCTGATCAAGAAGATACATTTGAGTTGAAACTCAAAACGATAACAATCATGGCACAGTGGAACTGGGAGCCAGGTTTCAATCCAGCCCAGGCTGATTGGATGAATGTTTCCCCTGTCTGCTGGCAGTAAGTGTATCAGATGAAATGAGTTGGAGCAGATATAATCCCGTTCCTGGTGAGTCTGGGCCCACAGCACAAAAATGCTCCTTACTTGGCATTGATTGACAGACTCACTTAGGAAGTCCACAGGATGGCTGATGCGGGGAATGAAATAGTATTACACTGATGCAATGGTTGAGGCTGAGGCATATTGTGAAGCAGAGTATGGAGGAGCATTATTCTGCATCGCTGCTTTGTCTGATTTGGGCGTGATGGGTGCCTGAAATGTTCCATTCTTAATATCCTTCACTGTGATGAGCGCAAAGGACATAACAATCATTACACAGTCCTACATTGGGCAGGGCTTTAGCTGCCAAGTCCGGGTGGGTTCGGGGTGGGGGGGCAAACAAAATCTCATTTTTATGGAGTGGGAGGGAATCCCGGCTCCAACCTGCCGAAAAACGCATACGACCCAGAAGCATCTGGGTCCGCGAGCAAAGTACCTCATAGGAGATACTTAAGGTAGTTTATTTTTTGTATACTGGACACTTAAAAAGATTTTAACTTTACCTGGGCAGCTTTCCCACGGCTTCTGATTCATGCCTGGTGAAACCAGGCGGGAAGGACCTGATCAGGCAAAAATAAACTAAATAATTTAAATAAAATTACATTTCCCATTGTAAAAAATAAATAAAATATACCTTAAAACCGATGTCACCTGCACTCTGTCCGATATCTGATGTCCCCACTCTGATGTCTGATGTTCCTCCCCCACCGATGTCGCTCCAATGTCCGACGTCTCCCCCACCCCCAATCTTTGTTCCACCCCCCCCAATCTTTGTTCCACACCCCCCCCCCCCCCATATCGCACTCCTCGTGGCCGATGAGGTCTCTCTCTCTCTCCCCCTCTCCTCCCCCCACCCCCCCCGTGCCTCGGATGTGTAGCTCCTATCTGCCGACAGGCTGGCTCATTAATGTCGCAATCCTATTTCCCTTACCCTTAGGTTTCGCACCCACAAATCCTACCCCCCACCCCGGTCTCCTCCCACCGGCATCATGCCCATTGTCTTTCTACCCCGCCTACGTTTTGGGCCACATGTGCGGTGGAGACAGCTATCACAAAAGAGGGACTTCCTCCAAGATGCGGTCTTGAATCATTTTGGTTTGGCACCAATTATAGCTGGTGCGAAACACTCCTTAAGTTAACTTCTAAAAGAAAACACTTGTGGTGCCAACCTACTGAAGTATACAGGACAGGTCAACTGTTCTCAATCAGTGCACATTTCACTAAGGACTAAAGGCTCGTAACTGGCACTCAATAGACAAATTTGAGTACACAGGCCTCTATCATTGCCCCCACTTTTGTGATGTGAGTGAACAATGTAACTGTGACTCCACTGCTTATGTAACTTTACATATAATATCAGTACCAGTGTTAACGGCAGTACCAGTCCAGAAACCGACAACTAAATTCATCAGTCTGTCACATCCAATGAGACCCTCTATAAACGCAAAGACTTTTGCACCTCTCACTAGGTAGCAATTCACAACTGCCAACAGCTGCTCTTCCAGGCAAAATATTCTCAGCTGACCTAGCAACCAGACACAATAATAGTAAAGGAGGTCAGACATTATTAATACAATATTATGGGATGCTGGAAGTTATAATTATGGTGAGACTGTTGCCGTTTGCACCCATCTGTCGTAAGTTTAAAGTCCATAATTGTTATTTCAACACCATCAGGAAGGAATATCTCTCATTTTCAAGTCGAGATTCTTTAAATATTAGTTCAGACTGGGGATAACCCAGTGTGGAAAATGCACAGCCGTGTTTGTATTTTTAAAAATATTACTTGGTCGCCAGCTAGCCATGTCAGTGTGTCAAAACCATAAATAAATGTGATCATCAAGGCTTGGGCCACTGACCCTTTCTAGCTTCATACTGTGTGCAGCAAGAATCCCTGGTCTCCAGAAACGGCTCTACAATTCTGAAAGGCCTTTTAGAAATGTCACTAAAGGTTGGCAAAGTTTTCATTATCAATGACCAAATCACAAAATTACAAGAAGTAATGCCCAAACAAACACTAAAACTGATACACACAACTATTAGAATAAGATCACAGTATAAACAGTTGTTGCTCATGGCAAGGATCATGAATTACAACTTCCATCAAAATAAATTAAATCACAGCCCACATGTTATGATAGTATAAAGTTCCTTAATTTTCTTTGACTTGTGCAACTATATCTCAGTTCTGCCAACTGGCACATTCCAATTTTTTTCTACACATTAAAATCAAATTTGGCATTTCCTCCAATTTCACAATGGGATTTGCTGGCATCTTAGGGAGCCTCCCAGAAAAAATCTGGACATCTGCTATGTTTACACTGCTTAGATTATGAATATCGGTTGAAGATATTTTGGTGTTCAACAGTATTGAGCTTGATAAATGTTGGGCGACACCACATGCCTTGAACCTGAAGAACAATACTTATTGTAGTCATGAAACAGCTGAAAGTCTTGGGGATATCTTTTTCACAAAGTTTGGTAATTAATGATTAAGTCACACAACATCAATTCACTAAATATGCTTTAACCGGGTGTAAAATAACCATTAATGTCACATCACGTTTAGTACTATCAAAGTGCTAAACATTGGAATATGTAGTTTATTGTGTTGACTGAATTCTCTCAATGACCAAATTAATTTAACATTGCAGCTGAACTCAGAAAGTTCTCCATCAATCAATACTAAAATAACTCACTGATTGAGGCAATGAACATTGCGCTCAGTGCCGATATCTTTAAAAGCATTCACTTAATGTAATCAGTTGGTAATTGGCCACATTTACAGTCAATGACACACAATAAACATTTTTGCTTTCACTAGTTCTAGGAAGTAATCTTCTGCTACTCAGAGATGAGGATTGTAAAAAGAATTTAACAGCTAGTATATTTTTCCCAGAAAAAAAAACTTTATTGGTGTTTTAAACAAATATACAATTTACAGAGAAAGGTACAAAGCTCAAACAAAAGAAGTCACAAAAAGCAGGTTCCTAATGTAGTCTTTCACCCTCTGGAGAGGATGTTCCAGTGTTTCTGGTTAATTCCTTCCTGACTTCTTAAAGCCTCTGGCACTGAGTGATCCTTTGGTTGCAGCTTTCGCCTTCAACGCTTCAATTTTTTTTATGTTCCTCCTCCTTCTTCTGTCTGAAAACAAGTTTATCCTCATCCAACTCCTTGGTTGCTTTTTTAGGCTGTTTCAATTATTTCTTCTTGCTTCCTTTTTGCCCCAACATCTTTTCTCAATCTTTTAGTGTTAGGAAAAACTAGTCTTTGAATGTAAATGAAACCAGGTCACCTGTCCAATGCTTGGGTTTAGTTGATAATTACAAAAATTGCTTAACAAGCTACTACCTTTTGTTTGTTCTTCACTCCTTAAAATCTTGCATTGTGTAAAACATGTATGAGGCTGATATTAGAAGGTGCTACTTCTTGCACAGAATTAATATAGTCCACCTTTATTTTAAACCTTCCATAGGAATGCAGTTTTTGTTTAAGGTGAATGTCCTTTATTTAATTGTGTATTCTGCGTTCCTCCCTCCCCAAAATCTTACTTTTTCCGAGTTGTTTACAAGATTAGTAAAATATATAATTTTTCTTCACATCCTTTCTTCCCACAGTAAATTTGCAATTCATGATGAAGCTGCTACTAGTTAGATACTGCAACAGAGGGCTTTTTCCCAGCACCAAGTATCCAAGAACCAGCACTTTGAACAGATAGTCATTTGCCATTGATTGACTTTGGCTGTAATGCTTGAGCTTAATATCAAAGCACCTAATAAAAATTCACTCTAGGCCTAATGCAATTATCACTTCTTCCCAGTGACACAGAAAAAAAATCCTCATCCCAAACGCTACTTGGGCCATAAAGTTTTATTCAACAGCTTACATTGTACAAAATGCTGAAAAAAAATGAAATATTTTATTTGGATTCCTCCATTAACCATACGTCACAATTATTTGCAAATTTTCAGCCTGATTGTCATATGATTATGGATTTTTTGCAATGCACTCTGATGTTGTAGTTCCACAGGTAAGTGGCAAAAACTGCAGTTCCCATTATGTGTTTCTCAAACATCAAGAATTTGTCAACAGATTTAAAGAGAGTCCATGGCTACAGAATGTTTGGACCACTAAATTTCACTTTCTTTAAGGTATTAGGAAAAATGTGGCGATTACATAGAATTTACAGCACAGAAACAGGCCATTCGGCCCAACTGGTCTGTGCAGGTATTAATGCTCCACACGAGCCTCCTCTTATCCTATTTCATATAACCCTATCTGCATATTCTTCTATTCCTTTCTCCATCATGTATTTATCTAGCTTCCCCTTAAAGGTATCCAAACTATTCGCCTCAACTACTCCAATGTGGTAGCAAGTTGCACTCTCTGAGTAAAGGAGTTTCTCCTGAATTCTTTATTGGATTTATTAGAGACTATCTTATATTTATGGCCCCTAGTTTTGGACTCATCCACAAGTGGAAACATCTTCTCTATGTCTACCCTATCAAACCTTTTCATAATCTTAAAGACCTATATTAGGTCACCCCTCAGCCTTATTCTTTTCTAGAGAAAAGAACCACAGCCTGTTTAGTCTTTCCTGATAGGTATAACATCTCAGTTCTGGTATCATTCATCAACAATTCAACTATTCAAAAAATTCTCATCGTAATGTGACTGAGAATAGAACCATTATTTAGCTAAAGGCATAATTGTTGGACCCAGTTTTTACTGACACTTTTCTCTTGTTGATTTTCCTTTACAAGTATCTTTGATATCTTTGTCTGTCAGTACTATCTACACATTCCATGGTTGTGGTTCGATCTCTCTGATTCATTTATTTTATCACAATTGAAAGTACATAACAGGAGTTCGACAAATATTCTTATCTCAGAGCTCCAACAAGATACAGAGTATGAGGGGAAGAACGTAGCTGAGAATATTTATTCAAGTTGAAATCTGCATTTTGCACATTGACCTAAGGGCCGATACTGGGGCAGTGGTGAGGGTGAGGTAGCACAGCAGTGAGAATCTCTGAGAAATCTGGAGAAAGGTACAAGAGAAATCAAGATACTATGAGAGTAACACTGAAACAGATGTCAGAGGAACCAGAAGTAGTGGCTCTTCAAAAGCAGTCATCTTTAACAAAGCTGAAAAGCACATACAAGGCAATAATTTAATATATATATCCTGCATTATTGAGTTATTTAAACTTATGATACCATTTTTTACTACTCCCCAAAAGGATGCACTATCATACTGTTTGCAATTTCTTTTGAGTTTTCTTCACATTAATTATTTTCTTTAAAGTCTCCCACATGCAGTATAATTAAAGATGTTAGAATAAAATGATAAACTTTTTGAAAATGTGGTCATTTCACAGAAACTATAATAAAATGCATAAGATAAAATCGCACCAGCAAATAAGTCTCTTCTCTGATTTGGTAAAATTCGAAGTCTCTCTTCTGCATGAAAATATATATTTTTAAGAATACACCAGACATTAAGGTGAAAAGGTTCTCCAGGTTTGATGTATATACCATAGCAGTAACAAAACCCCAAATGAGTCCACAATTGAAAGTACATAACAACGAATGGCCTCCTTCTGTGTTGTAACCATTCTATGATTCTATAAAGGGCGGGGGAGTGGGACTAGCTGGATTGCTCTTGCAAAGAGCCGGCATGGATTTGATGGGCCGAATGGCCTCCTTCCGTGCTGTAACCATTCTATGATTCTATGAATCGTTATATTTATCCTAAATCAAATTTGAAATTAAGGTAGCAATTTATTTTTCAATGCTACCTTCATTCTTGAAGTTTTTGCTATAACTGGGTAGAAAATTCAAAACCTGCAACAGAGAATCCTACTTTTGTAATTTCGCTGGTGCACTGTAAGCAAAATCTCAAAATTTACATTTAAAAGGCTCCATAGAAATCCAATTATTTCTTAAAACTTCATAACTCCATTAATGAAAGGAAGAACAGATGTAGGACAGAATGTAATTTTTTTTTGCTACATGTCTTACAAATTTTCTGTGCAACAATTAAGATTAGATTTGCAACCAGCAGGTTTAAGTCAATATGTTTTGATGATAGTTGAGCTTTACAGTTGAACAGAAGATACAGGTTCCTGTATCTTTATAGATGAGAATTACTTCAGCGTTCCAATGATGATCAGTTAAATCTGACAGCAGCTCATTCACCCTTCAAATGCCAACAGCTCCAATGAGATGACCTTCTCCCTGGGCTGGACAGTTTTGTACTCATTCGATTCACACAACTGCAATGCTGAAACTATTACAATCATTAAACAATATTAACTCCATAGAATTAAAATAATTAACACAAATTGAATTAAAATTAAAAATGTAACTACTTTAATTTAACAATTTCTTTCTGTGTCTCTCTTCTGCTCGTTTCTATTTCTGTCCTTTAGTAAAATTTTTATTTTGCTACTTTCGACCTAATCTAACGATCTTTTCAAACCCTAGATTCCTTGAAGAAAAACTTTAAAGTATTTTATTTACCTCCTTGCTCTCACTTTGCATTTTGGAGGTGGCGGCTAGTTTTTAAAAACTGGAGAATAAGAATTCCTCTGATTGCTAAATGTATCAACATCATTTTATTGTTTGTTTTCAATATTGTTTTGGGTATTGATTGCCCATTCATATTCCGTCTTCTCATTGATCCACTGGCGTTCTTCTGCTTCCAGTGCTCCACAATGTTATTTGGTAGGGAATTCCAGGATTTTGACCAAGTAATAATGGAGAAACTGTAATATATGTCCAAGTCAGGATGGCGTATGACTTGGAAGAGAATTTAGAGGTGATGGTGATCACGTGACAGTTCTATTCCAGTACTTTTCAGTAGTAGGGGTTACAGGGATGCCAAAGTAAATTTGGTGAGTTGCTGCAATGCATTCTGTAGATACAACCACAGTGCTCTGGTAGTGGAGGGGATGGATATTGAGGCCAGCGTCAGGGGCCCTGATCAAATGGAAGATTGTTTGTGAAGATTTCCTCTGTATTTACGATTGTTGAATGAAAAAGCAAAAACACCTTGGCGCAGAAATTTGATGGTGCTGCATTTTCCAGGCATAAAACGGCACCTATGGGTCCAATATAATGGGTGGTGCTTGCGGAAAACATTTAGAAATGACATCAACATATTTAAATTAGGTCCTATGCTTGTTGTAGGACCTTTTTGTGAAATTAGTCTGCCTCAGCCCCTCAGTTGCCACGCGATAAACTCACCCAGCAACTTATAGCGATAACAGTCATTCTGCATGACTTTGCTATACTGCAGGACCAACCCCACAACCACCTAGGCAGCAAGAAGTGGAGGAGGAGGAGGAAGAGCAACATGGAGAGGAGGGAGTGCAAGAGCAGCTTCAACCACTGCTGCGCCCCAAGCTGCCAGAGCTCCCAGAGAGCAACTCATCCAAGACTGCTTCATCTGAACCATGCCTCCCATCCCCAATACACCAAGTCCCGCAATCCTCATCACCACCGTCCTCACTACCGCCATCCAATTGCCTTACTTCAGTCCAGCTATCTAAATGAACAGGCGCATGCAGCACATGCCCCATCTCCTGCGTGCCCGTTTTTGGCCTCAATCGAATTTCTAAGCCTTTGTTTTTCACCTTTATTCCTCACATATTTATTGTTTTAGAAATATTAACCTTGCCCATTTCCTGCCTATATTCAGAACTACAGCAGCTGGGCTGCCACAAGTCAGGAAGATTTCAGAACGATAACGAGAAGCAGTTTTCCAATAGTCTTCTGATAAACTAAAATTTATCATTCTTCTCATTGATTGTGTAAATGCTCACCATTAAGGACTTTACTGAACTCTTCAAATTTCCTGAGGCACTGACTAACCACAGGGTTCCAAAAATATAAAATTGTATAAAATGTGTCCTGACTATCCAAGGTAATCTTGCAACATTATAAGACATTAACCTAACATTACACCTACATGATTCACCCTGATGAGTTGTATATTACAGAAAATATGCCTGCATCCATTTCAGAGAGGATCTCTCTGTACTTGTGCTTAAAACCTTAAATCCAAACTGGAATAGATATTTATCGAGTTCCTTTTAAATAAGTTAATCAACATCAATAAGCCGCTTCTGAAGACAGTCTGTTCTGCATATACTCTATTCTGTGGGGAAAATGCATATAATCTCTGGCCTCACTTGAGATTGTTGGCCTATAGGATTGCAATCACACTCCAAGTTAAATAGTCTGCTTACATTTATATTATCCCTGCCTCTCAGCATTTTGAAGATATCAATGTTCTTTTCCTCAATGAAAACAAATTCGGTTCTATGAGCTTGTCTTATTATCAGAGCTCTACGTTCCAATTATTACGTTCATTATTACTTTCTCCAACACTTATTTTTTTTAGAAAAGTGGGACCCCAAACATCTGATTAACCACTTCACCTGGACATTTGTTTACTCTCCAGTTATCTTATTTACATAATATATCCCTTATTTTCTAATGCCATTACATTTCTCAATATTAAATTTTGTTTGTGATTGATCTGCCTAGTCGCTAATTCCCCAAAGATCATCTGAATTTTAATTCTTTGCTCCTGCCTGCTCTCCCACACAACTTGGGATCATCTGCAAACTTAGACATTTTAACTTCCCTTATCTTAACAACTTTCACTTCAACCATAAACCTCTTTTGTCAAATGCTTTTTGAAAGTGAACATTAATAATATCTGCCAAGAAAATTAATAATGGGGGCTTGCAGATAGTGCCTTTACTTGTTAAATGCTCTTGTAGTGTTTCCTTTATATAATAGACTCCAATGATTCTCCCTATATAGGTGCCAATAATTCCAGGGAAAGACATGAACAATTTTTCAATCAGTTGATACTACAACTGCACTTAACAAGCTGCAAAAATTCCAGTCACAGCTGCCTCATTTCTGCTCTCGTTTCCTTAAGTAGCTGTGGAAGCATTCCATCTGCTTTTGTTCCCTTATGAATATTCTTAATGACAATTTCATTACTAATCCCTATTAATCTACATGAACTTGGTGCATCTCCTATCCGTCTAATAGAACAGCCATACACCATTTATAATTGTGAAAACTTGTCAAAATCTTTCAAAATATCCTGAAAGAATGATAAATATTTGGAATCATTTAACAAGCACAGTAAGCAGAGGCAAAAAATTAGTTATTCAAAATACAATTAGATACCAGATGGGAAAGTTAATGTACTGTACAGCAAACTTCAATAGGTTGGATGGTTTTTTCTCATCCCTAACTTTTCTTATGTTCTTATAATCTATCGTCTTATTTTCTTCTCCAACTATCTCACGTCATTTTTCTCCCATTCTCTCAAGGTAGCATCATGCACAAAGCATAAGACAGTGAGTATCATGGCAGATATCACAGCCAAACCTGATCCGGTCGATATCCAGCATCCAAATATGGGCACTTTCCAGCAGGGATAATGGGGAACCCTAGCAATTATATTTCAACTTCTCTGGCCCAGGGCTACTGAGCCCAATTGCAGCATTCTCCCTGGTGACCCAGTTGACTTGAGGAAACGATGCACAATGCATTGTCCGACTGAGCTATTGGGTTTTTTAATAGGCCCTACTTGTTCTTTAATATTGTGCCTTGTTCAAATATATCTTTTTTTTATTCTCTTCAATATCCCCTTCAATTTCTTTTTGCCCCAGATTGTCTTTCAACACTTCCTAATTTAGATTTATATATTTCCTAATTCCTCACCTTCCTGATTTTATTACCTCTTAAAAGATTTTATAATACTGTTTGGGTTTTGATATTAAGCTTCTATTTCTTTGTGATATAGGTTTAATTTGTACCCTTTCCAATAGATCCTTCAATACATTCCATTTTTGTTTGGCATTTCCTTTCTGGCATTGTTTCCCAATGTATCATCTCATACCATATACCTTATCACTTTAAAATGGGCTTTCCTGAAACTGGTTATCTTCATTTTATTTATGTCTCCTATCCCTGTCGGAATATCAAATCTAATGACATTTTGATCTCTGAAGCACAAGTGTTTCATGACTGCTCGATTTTCTATATCGGGCTCCAACTGAATGTATTACAATGGGGACTAGCAAAATAAACAATCAGGTTGGTGCAGGAGCAGAACAGGCACAGGAGGACTGGGAAATCTGATTCATATCTACACAGGTGAGTGCAATCTTCCAGCGGGCCTTTTAAATTGGCCTAATGTTACCTTGTCAAAAATTAGCCTTAGCTTCATTTAAATATTACAATACATTTAAATTGAGCCTAGCGTGGTTTTCTGTATGATGCTGGACACTCTCTTCAACTATCTGAGGTGGGCCTAAGGGAAGCTTAGGGCAATGGAGCTCTTAAAGTTCTGAGGCTTTTAAGTATCTTTTCCATTTTAAAGTTTGTTTCAGTACTGGTTTTTGTCGGCATTTTTTTAAGAGAAATATTTTTACTTTTTTAATGTTTTGTTTTGAGAATTTTTTCTCATAACCTTATGCAGTGTTTATGTGGAACATTTAAATTAAGGCAGATTGTCTGCTTCTTTACTGGGAAGAACTATAACTGAAGCATTTCCAAGACTTCAACACAACAGGAGCTGCTGAAAAAAGTAAGGGGTGGGAAAAATTAGTTCTTGCAAGACAAATTTTCTTGGGCACTCAATCAGTGAAAAGGCATTTGAGTGAAGAGTCCCTGTGATGGTCAATGAGACTTTTTAAAATAAATGATAAGGTTTAGTTCTGAAGCACAACAAATACAGTATTTCATAGTCTAAGTGATACATAATGAAAGAAGGCATGCCAAGAAGACTAGCAGGTATCAGAGCGGATAGGGTAGATAGAAAGAAACAATTTCCTCTGGTGGGGTGGTGGGGGGGGGGGGAAATCTGGAACTCGCTCCCCCAAAAATCTGTTGAGGCTAGGTCATGTCGTTAGTTAGACTTGGCCCTGCACCCTTCAGCTCAGAAACTTTTTGCCCACAAAGTTGCTGGAAGTGTGAGCTGATAACGGGGCAGCGAGAGAAACAGGGCGTCCGGGACCTGAGTGAACAAGGCAACTAACAGGGTATCTCCTTAACCAATGAGATTTAAGGATTGAGAAATAAACACAGGAAGGGCTGAGACGGAGGGTGAATTAGAGTGGGTGAATTCAATGTCAAAACAAGTACAGAAAGAGAAATAAAGAGAAGGAAAGAAAGATTGGATGAAGAGAGAAAGTAAAAGGAGACAGAAAGGAAAAGTAAGAAAAAAAAACTTTAAATTTAAAATTTGACATTTTTTAAATCTCCCTGGAAAATTCAAAACCTAAAGGAATGAAACTCTACACTTGTAATAGTTAATTTTCGGTGCCAAAGAGGGTTATTGGCAGTAATTAACAATTATCACATCGTCAAAAGGGCACTTAACTTTCTGTGACCAGTTTAATGGGCAAATACAGCAAGTTCCTAAGAAAAAGGGGAGGCTAAGGGCAAGATGCCATTTTCACGAAGCTAACAGTGGAGCGGCCCATCTCGAACATTAACTTTTGGATAGTCACATTTAACCGCGCATCTGCTCCTCGCCTGAAGTTGCTGTTTACCCATAAATTACAGTGAGCGCCATTAACCTTGCCATTACTTTGACAGCAAATTCTAGCCCAGTAAACAGAAAGAGAAAGAAAATGCATGAGAGGCACACAGAAAAATTCGAGACATACAGAGGAGAGATGAGACAGAACCAATGAAATGATTACAAAAAGAGAAAGAGAATGAGAAATAAACCAGTCCAACACAACAATGAGAGAAAGTGTCAGAGCTGGGAAGAGTGGAACACAAAGAGAGACATAGGGCTCGATTTTAGGGTCGGGTTTCCTGCGGGTTTCCAGCGGGGGGGGCCCCGAAAATCCCGATATGAGGTCACGTGACCGGATCGCGCCGCGATCTCGACCACTTCCGGGTTCCCCGATGACGTGCGGGGCTGCGTGCATGGCCCCCGCTGGTGGGAATCCCGCAGACAATTAAAGCCAGTGGGGTTCCACTTGAGAGTACTTACCTTGCTTGTTGAGGTCAGTTAATGAGCTGAATCAGTTGTCAAAAGAGGAAGTGTGGGATTTCACCTGCATCGCAGCGTGTTTCCCACACTGGGGGAAACAGTCTCTCTCCAACCAGGCGTGTTGCAGCCAGCAGCCTGTGGCAGCTGCCAAGGTGCACTCCACGGGGGAGAGCCCTCACCCACGCAGGAGGCCACCGCGTCACATAGGGCAACCCCTGCCCTCCACCACCCCCCGCCAAGCCAGAGGACAGACCGACACGAGACTGCAGCCCCAGTCCGAGGAACCACCCACCTACCCTGCACAACCCCTCAGACCAACACCTGCCAGATGGGTGGTGCGTGGACACCCTCGGAGGATGAACAGCATGACCAGCCCCAGCAGCCTCGCAGTCCACGCCGTCCGCCGCAGAGACGTGGAGCCCCCCAACACGGGGTTGTTGCACGCCCACCTGCACAGCAGGAGGGAGGGCTACCGCAGAGAGAGATGCATCGCAGAGGGCACTACCCTCGCCACAGGGTCCACAGACCGAGGCGCAGCTCCCCGGACCTCTCCGAGCAGCAGTGCACACGGAGGCGCAGATTCGCTCGACATGTAGTCATGGAGATCTGCAGGCTCTTTCATGCCGAGCGGCTCCTGGCTGGCCCCAGCACCAACTGCTTACCCGTCGCTGTCAAAGTCACCACTGCCCTCCACAACTTCTCCTCCGCATCCTTCCAGGGTGCAGCCGGCTACACCTCGGATGTCTCTCAGTCGTCTGCGCGGAAGAGCCCTGCAAATACACCTGCACCTACTCTGCAGTAACACGATGGGTGGCATCAGTGGTGGGTCCTCATAGTGATACCCAGGAGCGGGCATTATTGGACACAACAGACAGGATTCGCGGAGACATGGCAGTGGTGGTGCCAATACAATGTGTGCTATTTGTTGCTCTGAAATTCAATATAGGTAACACCCATGGCAAACCCTCCGACACCCTTGTGCACCCCCTTCATGCTCACAAAACATTTGCCTTACGCTGCCTACTGCACATATGTGATGCATGCCCTGTGGCTGCAGCACAGGTGGTGGCAGGTTGAGTGAGGCTGGCCGTGAGGGAGATGCACGAGAGGGTGAGTATGGGATAGAGCCATGAGATTGTATGAGGATTGGGTCGCGTGTTAGTGGCAGGATGAGTACTGGCGAGGTGAGTAGGTGGAGGTAAGATGAGGATGGGGTTTGAGTGGGTATGAGGGGTGATGTGACAGAGTAGTGTTGGCGGTGCCGAAGGAGATGTGGGGTTGGGGCAGTGTTGTGGCAGATGGAGTGTAGGGGATAGACTTCGTGTTCTCACTGTGGCTGACCTACTGAGGTCATTGCAGCGCCTCCTGCACTGTATGCAGGTGGGCGATATGTTGGTTGCGCAGGTGACCCCCTCTGCCACCTCGAGCCAGGCCTTCTTGGTGGCAGAGGCTGTCCGCTTCCTCCCGCCCGCCGGGTGGAAGATCTCTGTCTTCGCCCTCCTCCTCACCCCATCTGATGATACCTGGAGTGAGGCATCATTAAACTGGGAGCAGCCTTCCCCCTGGGCTGCTCCATGCTGCAATTTGTTCCATTGGTTGCAGCATGTCAGTGGAGGACTGCCCCTTTAACTAGAGAGCCTCCAGCTGACAGATCGTACTGCGCATGCGCAGCCCGCCCGACGCGCAGACCAGCAGCGCGGACCCCGGAGGAGCAGGTAATTGATTCCTATTAGTGTGTTGCCTGCTATGATCGCGCGGGCAACCCACTAATTTCACCGAGCGTGTTGACCACGCTCCCGAAACCCAACCCGCCGGAAACCCGCAGGCCTGGTAAAATCGAGCCCATAGAGTGAGAGAATGCAGACAGACAAACTGTGTGGAAACATTATAATTACTTTACCACAGGAAGTGATTGATGTAGTCAACATGGCATCTTTTAAAAGAAAATTGAATTAATATTTGAAGGAAGATACAGGGCTATGGGGAGAGAGAGCTGGGCAGTGGGATTAGTTTTGGATTGCTCCAGCAAAGAACTAGCACAGACACGATGGGCTGAATGGCCTCCTTCTGCACTGTGAATTTCTAAGGTTCTAATTACATTAAGAGACTTTTTTTTTTTAAATTGTCCCTTGGATGTGCTCCAACAAGTACATTTCAATAATCACTGCATCAGTTGAGCGACAACCTTATCTGCCTAACAGCAGCTGGTTATTTTCTTCACTTTATTACCATAGTGATGCTGATTTTTTTTCTCTTAACAGATCGTATTTTCATCGAATGAATGAGGTGAATTCATGATGAAAAAATGCAATTGATTAAAATAGCTGTTGCTATATTTTGAAACTATGGTGTGCCACGATATTTAGCACTATGGTTTTTGTTTCCCCCAGTTTTCTTCTTTTCTCTCTTGAAGGCAGAGGCTCATGCTAAGGTACAGTTCAATGAACATTGACAACCCTCTGATACCTCACCCACGTAGCAATTCTTCATAAATAAGGTATGGCAGTGCTGGCAGACAATAAGACATCACAGGCAAACCTGATTATATCCTCACCTGACATCCATAGAATGAGATCCCCTCTCATTCTTCTAAACTCAAGTGAATACAAGCCATGTCGATCCAATTTCTCCTCATACAACAGTCTTGCCATCCCAGGAATCAGTCTGGTGAACCTTCACTGCACTTCCTCTATGGCAAGTATATCCTTTCTCAGGTAAGGAGAACAAAACTGCACACAATTCTCCAGGTGTGGTCTCGCCAAGACCCTGTATAACTGCAGTAAGACATCCTTGCTCCTGTACTCAAATCGTCTTGCAATGAAGGCCAACATACCATTTGCCTTCCAAACTGCTTGCTGCACCTGCATGTTTGCTTTCAGTGACTGGCATACAAGGACACCCAGGTCCCTTTGTACATCAACATTTCCCAATCTATCACCATTTAAATAATACTCTGCCTTTCTGATTTTCCTTCCGAAGTGGATAACTTCACATTTATCTAAGTTATACTGCATCTGCCATGTAGTTGCCCACTCACTCAACATTTCTAAATCGCCTTGAAGCCTCTTTGCATCCTCCTCACAACTCACAACTCACAATCCCACCTAGTTTTGTGTCATTAGCAAACTTGGAAATATTACATTTGGTTCTCTCATCCAAATCATTGATATATATTGAGAATAGCTGGGGCCCAAGCACCGATCCCACTAGTCACCGCCTGCCACCCCGAAAAAGACCCATTTATTCCTACTCTCTGTTTCCTGTCTGTTAACCAATTTTCAATCCATGGTGGCTTGTGTGGAGCATAAACACAGGCATAGACCAGTTGGGCCGAATGGCCTGTTTCTGCTCTGTAATTTCTATGTAATTCTATGTAAAATCAGTAATTGGAAGTATATCTGTCAGCTACTGGAGCTATTAGAAATATATTTACTCTTTCCACAGTCAAATTCTCCTACTGCTACAGGATCAACCTGGAAAGTGAGAATGGGCTCAAACTCCTCTTCTTCACCACCAACTACTTCTTCATATATCACTCCATTGCAACCTCCATCCTCATCACTGGCACCAAATTGGAGGAACTTTTGGACTTTTGCCTCCATAGTTGAAAGCAGCTGTTCAATTGTCAATGTTTGCTCTGCCGCCTTCTTTGCTCCAGACTCATTATTCATTCTGTTCTCTTCTATTCCATCTTCTCCTTTATATAGGTGCCTCACTTGGCCTGTTATCTCCCAATCTCTTCTGGCCAAGTTTCTTCTATTAGGTCCACCACCTGTTCCTTTGACTCCTTCGAACCCCATTTCTGATAACCCTGTCCTTAGCCCCATTCTCCTAACATTGTCAACCTGTCCTGATACTCCAGAACTGTCCTCAACCCATTCAAAAGTACCAACTTCACCTTTAACTGCCCACTGTTTAACATGTCTTTCTTCTCCAAGATCCTTGAATGTATCATCAGCAAACAGTAACCCCATTCACTTTCAAGTTCATCCAACATACACCACAACAATGAGACAGTCTCGGTCAAAGTCATGAATAATACCCTGTATGATATTGGTTCATTGTTCCTTGTAGCTCTGTTAGATTATTTCCACCATGGTATGACATGGCTCCATCCTTTGCCCCCTCATATTTATCACCTGCACACTATCCCATCAGCATGTATGGTATCAGCTTTTACATGGAGGTCAACCAAACTCACCTCTAACTTTTGGTCATAATTTTTCTCTCCAAGGCTGCTGCCACATTAACTGCCTGAGCAACATCAAGCCATGGTTGGGCCAAACTTTCCTTCAGCTCAATATTAGTAAAACTGAAGCCATCCTTTTTGGTTACCACCAGCACCAACATACCTCCAGCTCTAATCCCATCAAACTCCTTGTTGGTTGCTCATACAGAACCAAGTGTGCGCAAATTGATGTCCAGCTCCATCCTAAGCTCACCTTCCCAACACACATGTATCAGTTATCAATACTGATTTTTTTTAACCCCAGAACATTTCCAACTTACACCCCTACCTCTTCCTCCACCACCAAAACATAATCCATGCTTTCATCACCTCCAGTATGGATTTCTTTAATGCTTTCCTTGTTGGCCTCTCCCAGCCACCCTTTAGTTAACTCAGGATTTTGCAGTCCCAAATCTTTCTTCACACAAAGTTTTGCACATTCATCACCCCTCTTATTACCAAGCTCCTCTCCCCACTGCATTTGACTTCAAGATCCTCTACAGTCTTGCACCATCCCATCTGATTATTCCCGTTCAGCCATATGTGCCAGCCCACACCCATAACTCTTTCCACATCGTCATACTGTTTAGTCCTCGATCCCTTCAGTCCACCATCAAATGGCCATTCCTTCTGTCACTAGCCTCTTCTCTTAACGCTCCTGAAAGCAATTCACCCAGCTCTCTTTTCCCTTCCAAATATCTTTCAAAAACCTCACTTTTTAAACTATGTTTCAGTCTATTGCCTTCTCAACTCTCCCGTTCTTCTCACCCTCTCCTGCTGTGGTCTGTGATATCCTCCTTCTACTTAAGGAACATATAAAAATGCAAGTTATTGCTGCTTTTGTTGTTTGAATTTAACCCAGGTGATGTCTGTAAGGTTTCTAGATGAAATGAGTTTGAGCAGTTTCATATTTAGAAGAGTGGTTTGACAAAATGTTTTTTTTTATTCGTTCATGGAACGTGCGCGTCGCAGGCGAGGCCAGCATTTATTGCCCATCCCTAATTGCCCTTGAGAAGGTGGTGGTGAGCCGTCTTCTTGAACCGCTGCAGTCCGTGTGGTGAAGGTTCTCCCACAGTGCTGTTAGGAAGGGAGTTCCAGGATTTTGACCCAGCGACGATGAAGGAACAGCGATATATTTCCAAGTCGGGATGGTGTGTGACTTGGAGGGGAACGTGCAGGTGGTGATGTTCCCATGTGCCTGCTGCTCTTGTCCTTCTAGGTGGTAGAGGTCAGGGGTTTGGGAGGTGCTGTCAAAGAAGCCTTGGCGAGTTGCTGCAGTGCATCCCGTGGATGGTACACATTGCAGCCACAGTGCGCCGGTGGTGAAGGGAGTGAATGTTTAGGGTGGTGGTTTGTTGATGGTGAGTATTATTTTAACACAGATAAAAGACAAATCGAAGTCTTCAGATGAGAACTTGAAGGATGGACAACGAAGGATTAAATGGTAGTTAATTAATCCTTACGGACTACAGTTGCACTTTAAACTAATAGATGTATACTTGCACACAGAGAAAACGGTGATACTTCTACAAATCTAATATTATTCTGTAACCAATGTGAGCAGAAAAACAGTTTTGTTGAGAACATGTAATAGAAAATTTGTATTTTAAACATGACAAAGAAATTGCATCATTTGGATTAACCATTAACTCCACTCCAGTGTTCAATAAGTTATTGTACTAACAGCCATTTGGAGTTTTGGGTAGTTTGTGCATTTTGGATGGAGTGAAACAAGATTTTTCCAAGATCTTCAAAATGTCCCAAAGGACTAAACAGTGCAGCAATAATTTTAAAGCACATAACTATTTACTGTTTACATAGCATACTATTTATAATTGCATAAAGTCCAAGTTCTCCATGTGAAAAAATAAGTCAAATTAATTTGGTCAAGAAGTGAGAGGTAGCTCACATCTATCATTTCTTCTCCTGTTGGAAAAGGGAACATGGTAGGTATGCAAGAGTCATCCTGCCTGAAGGAAAATAATTTTCTATTGTTATCTCACTCCCACCAGCAGTCAATGGCAGCAAACACAGGGATGAGTTATGAGGCAAACAATTCAAAATATATGTTACAGAGGTGGATAGTGCTGACAGTCAGTCAAAGATAAAGAGATTATATTCACTTGACCTCTATAAATATTTGATGTACAATTTCATGCAATTCACTTTGTTAAACAGTATAGTGCACAGTATTAATGGGAAAACAAACCTATAAATATTTCAATAATAAATTAAGCAAGTTTGATTGAAGTTTAAATGAAAAAAATGTCATTAATCTGATCTGTTTTTGTACTAGTTATTACTTTCCCTCTTGAAGCTTTCTGCAGCCTCTCTTCTGCTGTTACCTTTAATTGGAATTTAAATGATATAAGCATTGAGAATTTTTTTTCACTTCCCCAACCTATAATCATTGCACTTTCCATAAAATATCATTGCTGTCGGTCTTTCTTATGAATTACATGGGGTGAGGAAGAAGGCAAAAATAATGAAAAGGAGGGTAAAATAAGGGAACTGAGTTGTGACATGTGCCTTCTCCAGAGAATTGCTCCGTTAGCAACCCGTCAGTTTGTGCACTGATCTAAATCTAGTCTGCTTAAATCACTCATTTGAGTAATTATCATCTCTAATTGTTCAAATGAAAAAGTAGATATTTCCCTACTTAGAAGCAACTACTTGTAATCATTATATTGCACACTGCAAAAGTAGTGGTTGTCTCAATTAATCCCATCAGTTAATGTTAAGTATTGATAATCAATAGGTTAGTACTCTAGAGAATTTGTAGAAATCCTCTTGTTAGCTTGTATATCAGTGCTACAAATGGCCAAGTCTGAAATCAAATACTTCAAGTATAGTGGTTCTGGCACTGAAAATATAAAAAGGAAAATCTTAAATGAAATTCATATCAGCCATCACCTATTTACAAGTTTTTCTATTCATATTTGCATAAGAATTTAATTTTCCATATTTAAGAGTATGGGTGCTTTATGAAACTTGATAATGCAATTAAATAAAGATAACATTTTAGAATCGGAATAAGCCCGCGGGCAATAACTGTGAAGCAGTAAAGTTGTTCTGAATGTCTGGTTATTCTTGGTTATGTAGCTACTCCAGATGTTGTCTGGGGATAATGAGGAATTCTGCCAAATATGCCAGATATCAATCGGCAGGTTATTCATCCTACTCTCCAAATTTCATTTTATGTTTAAACATTATCAGATCCACATATTTTTCTTCAAAAGGATATCTTTCTATTGTTTAATAAGATTGTATAATAAGATTACTATAATATAGTAATATAGCAATCTCACAGTAAAGGATCCCCTGGGGAAGTGTGAACATAATATGATAGAATTTCACGTTGAGTTTGAGAGTGACGCACTTAAGTCAGAAACTAGAGTCTTAAACTTAAATAAAGCCAATTACATAGGTATGAGGGGCGAGTTGGCAAAGGCAGATTGGGAAATTAGATTAAAGGGTGTGAGTGTAGATAAGCAATGGCAAACATTTAAAGAAATATTTCAATATTCTCAACAAATATACATTCCATTGAGAAATAAATACTCCACAGGAAAAGTGATTCATCCATGTCAAACTAAAGAAGTTAAGAATAGTGTTCGATTAAAAGAAGATGCTTATAATATTGCCAAGAAGAGTAGTAAGCCTGAGGATTGGGAGAGTTTTAGAAACCAGCAAGGGTGACCAAAAATTAATAAAAAGGGAGAAATTAGAATATGAAAGTAAACTAGCAAGAAATATAAAAACAGATTGTAAGAGCTTCTACAAGTGTGTAAAAAGGAAGAGGGTAGCAAAAGTAAATGTTGATCCCTTAGAGGCTGAGACAGGAGAAATTATGGGGAATCAGGAAATGGCAGATGTGTTAAACAAATATTTTGAATCTGTCTTCACAGTAGAAGACACAAAAAGCATACTAGAAATAATGGGGAACCAAGGGGCTAATGAGAGTGAGGAACTTAAAATAATTAATATCAGTAGAGAAAAAGTACTGGAGAAACTAATGGGACTAAAAGCAGATAAATCCCCTTGAGGTGATGGCCTACGTCCGAGGGTTCTAAAAGAGGTGGCTGCAGAGATCGTGGATGCATTGGTTGTGATTTTCCAAAATTCCCTCGATTGTACAACAGTCCCAGCGGATTGGAAGGTAGCAAATGTAACCCTGCTATTCAAGAAAGGAGGGAAAGAGAAAACAGGGAACTACAGGCCGGATAGCCTGACATCAGTCGTCGGGATAATGCTGGAATCCATTATTAAGGAAGTGGTAACAAGGCATTTAGAAAATCATAATATGATTATGCAGAGTCAACATGGTTTTATGAAAGGGAAATCGTGTTTGACAAAAAGGGGACATGAGATTGCTTTGGCAGATAAGGCAAAGGTGAATCCAAAGAGCTTCTACAAATACATAAAGGGCAAAAGAGTAACTAGGGAGAGAGCAGGGCCTCTTAAGGATCAACAAGGTCATCTATGTGCGGAACCACAAGAGATGGGTGAGATCCTAAATGAATATTTCGCATCGGTATTTACGGTTGAGAAAGGCATGGATGTTAGGGAACTTGGGGATATAAATAGTGATGTCTTGAGGAGTGTACATATTACAGAGAGGGAGGTGCTGGAAGTCTTAACGCGCATCAAGGTAGATAAATCTCCGGGACCTGATGAAGTGTATCCCAGGACGTTATGGGAAGTTAGGGAGGAAATTGCAGGTCCCCTAGCAGAGATATTTGAATCATCCACCGCTACAGGTGAGGTGCCTGAAGATTGGCGGGCAGCAAATGTTGTGCCTTTGTTTAAGAAGGGCGGCAGGGAAAAGCCTGGGAACTACAGATCGGTGAGCCTGACATCTGTAGTGGGTAAGTTGTTAGAGGGTATTCTGAGAGACAGGATCTATGGGCATTTGGAGAGGCAGGGACTGATTAGGAACAGTCAGCATGGTTTTGTGAGAGGAAAATCATGTCTCACAAATTTGATTGAGTTTTTTGAAGGGGTAACCAAGAAGATAGATGAGGGCTGTGCAGTAGACGTGGTCTACATGGACTTTAGCAAAGCCTTTGACAAGGTACCGCATGGTAGGTTGTTACATAAGGTTAAATCTCACGGGATCCAAGGTGAGGTAGCCAATTGGATACAAAATTGGATTGACGACAGAAGGCAGAGGGTGGTTGTAGAGGGTTGTTTTTCAAACTGGAGGCCTGTGACCAGCGGTGTGCCTCAGGGATCGGTGCTGGGTCCGCTGTTATTTGTTATTTATATTAATGATTTGGATGAGAATTTAGGAGGCATGGTTAGTAAGTTTGCAGATGACACCAAGATTGGTGGCATTGTGGACAGTGAAGAAGGTTATCTAGGATTGCAACAGGATCTTGATAAATTGGGCCAGTGGGCCGATGAATGGCAGATGGAGTTTAATTTAGATAAATGTGAGGTGATGCATTTTGGTAGATCAAATCGGGCCAGGACCTACTCCGTTAATGGTAGGGCGTTGGGGAGAGTTATAGAACAAAGAGATCTAGGAGTACAGGTTCATAGCTCCTTGAAAGTCGAGTCACAGGTGGATAGGGTGGTGAAGAAGGCATTCAGCATGCTTGGTTTCATTGGTCAGAACACTGAATACAGGAGTTGGGATGTCTTGTTGAAGTTGTACAAGACATTAGTAAGGCCACACTTGGAATACTGTGTACAGTTCTGGTCACCCTATTATAGAAAGGATATTATTAAACTAGAAAGAGTGCAGAAAAGATTTACTAGGATGCTACCGGGACTTGATGGTTTGACTTATAGGGAGAGGTTGGATAGACTGAGACTTTTTTCCCTGGAGAGTAGGAGGTTTAGGGGTGATCTTATAGAAGTCTATAAAATAATGAGGGGCATAGATCAGGTAGATAGTCAAAATCTTTTCCAAAGGTAGGGGAGTCTATAACGAGGGGGCATAGATTTAAGGTGAGAGGGGAGAGATACAAAAGGGTCCAGAGGGGCAATTTTTTCACTCAAAGGGTGGTGAGTGTCTGGAACGAGCTGCCAGAGGCAGTCGTAGAGACGGGTACAATTTTGTCTTTTAAAAAGCATTTGGACAGTTACATGGGTAAGATGGGTATAGAGGGATATGGGCCAAGTGCAAGCAACTGGGACTAGCGTAGTGGTATAAACTGGGCGACATGGACATGTTGGGCCGAAGGGCCTGTTTCCATGTTGTAAACTTCTATGATTCTATGATTAATTAGAGTTTTTTGAGGATGTAACTAGCAGGGTGAATAAAGGGGAACCAGTGGATGGAGTATATTTGGATTTTCAAAAGGCATTCGATAAAGTGCCACATAAAAGGCTGTTTAGGGCAACAAAAAAATGGCTGACAAAATCCAGTGACCACCACAATAAAAATGGAGACAGAAAAATGAATCTGCAGGCTAGTGATGGAGCATGGCAGCACTCCATCTCGTTTGATGACTGGAAAAGTGGAGGCGCTGCTGCATGAGATAGTTTTAGTGTCTGAATGCCACTCCAGGGTACCATCCCTGGAAAGACAACAATGCAAGATGCCTGGCATGAGGTGACGGCTATGGCCAATGCTGTGTGCACAATCCGCAAGAGCTGGAAACAGTCTCAGAAGAAGGTGACGCAACTTAAAGAAACTGCCAAGCTAAGCGTACCCTTTGTTATTATTTACATGACTCACATACATATGCCACAAAATAGTGACAAACAACTTGTTCGATATTTACTGCTGCCCCATCCCAAGTACTCCCACAACTTCAAGCTCTTTCACTGAGGACCATGCAGACTCTTCGGGTACATATTACATCAGTAATTTACAACTTAAAGCCTTGTCACACTCACATCTTCAAAGGACTTCACATATAAAGCAGTGTAACACAGCCTAGCTACATGATGCACGATCACTTAATGACACCCCGGATAAGCTATAGCTTCAGCACATTAACTAGCACTGTGCACGTGATTCTTCAGCTTACAGACAAAACAGACCCAAGCAGAAAAAGGACTTAGAAATGACAAGTCCTTGAGACTTCCTTGGAGAAAGCCATCATAGACAATCTTGTCTGTAAAAGCTTCAAGGAAATAGCAATAGGAGTAGGAAAAGTGAAGCTGAAGCTATGAGCTAGTAACATATAGTCCTTATGTGATGCCCTTCTTCTCATGCACTTCCATTCATGGTCATACACACAGCCATAGAAACAGCATGCATAATTACTATCTTGTAATCCATGCTCTTTTACATGTGGTTTGTTGGAGAAACGTTGATCATTTTACTGCCAGCATTATCAACAAGTCACAACGAGCACCTTACATCCCTTTCATCAATAATTGCAAGTACCATCACAGCTACACATATCTCAGAAGATGCAGTTAGTGAATTTGATGAGGTAGCACTGAGTGAGTCACAGGGCACAGGTGAGTAAACGCAAGAGCTCGTGCCAGAGGAGGAGCAAGAATATGTAGGTCATCATCAATATTACTTGTGTGGAACTCCTGGTACCCGCTGTCCACCAGTAAGGACTCCAACTCATGTTTGCAAGTTAAAAAATTAGTGACCATTCACTTTTTTGGGGGGGGGGTGGTCCTTGCAAGTCAATGGCCTAACAGGTGGGATCCTGCTAGCCAAGGGAGGCTTCAAGGGGTATTGGGAGAGAGCAGGAATATGGTATTGAGATAGAGGATCAGCCATGATCATACTAAATGGCGGAGCAGGCTCGAAGGGCCGAACGGCCTACTTCTGCTCCTATTTACTATGTTTCTATGTTGACTAGTGCTCATGCAGGTAGGCTGCATCATTTTAGCTAATTAGCCTCCAGCAGTACTCCTATGCAGACTTTGGTGGTCCCTAAGACCTTTACCTGAGCTCTCTGGACTTGGGCAAGAGGAGTGTATACATAATGTATGCACTCTATCAAGCAAACAGAATCTCTACCCGTATAATTTCTCAGGAGCCTGGTTTGGAGACTTTTAAACACAGTGATGGGTTTATGCACATATGATACTTTGTTCACTGAAAATACCTCAATTTTGACATAATTTCTTTGATTCAAGAGTAGAGAGATGTGTGTTTTCCCTGGAAGAGAAGCTCTCCTTTAAGGCATGATTTTCACAGAATTTTTCCTTGGCTTAAATGTTTGAAAGATGTAGAATAAATATTCACAGTGTTCCTGAATAGTTAGAATTAAAATCTGTCATCGCTTCATTTTAATTAACCCCGATACCATTGGGAAATTCTCACTTTTCTTTCCTTCAATGCAAGTTCTTGAATTTCTTTTTCACAAAGTCATTGAATTGAAGGTTGGCTCACTGTTGCTTGATGTCTCAGGTTGTGCTCATATTTCACTTATAATCGAGATCTGAAACTATGTTGAGAGGATTTGCTGCCTGTGTCATCACAATTTCTTTTCTTAGCTTTTGTTTTTCTCGTTTACAATAAAACTTGTGACACAAGAAATGTAAACAGAAAATACTGGAAAGACACAGCAGGTCCATCAGTATCCAACAGTTAAGTTACAATTTTGTATAGTTACTCATCAGAGGGCTATCACAAATAAACACTCAAAGCTCAAACAAACTCCAGAAACCACCAGTACACACTCTGGCACATTTCTGCCATTTCCAGACAGAGCTGACCTATACTATTACATAAGTACTGTGCAAATGAGGGAAGGTCCAGGCAAACATTCATACCAAAACAATAATGTGTCAGAAATCGCTCCTGAAATAATGAAGGAGCTCCACAGCGCTCTCAGTTTTTAGTGGTGAATTGAAGGAGCAAGTTCCAGCGCTCGCACGGAAATCGTGAACTTGCTCCAATTGATTCGCCAGCGATATGACAGCTTCAAATTAAAGGGATGTCGCACGCTGCAATCAGAGAAATTGTTGAAAAAGTGCCAACTTGCTTATCTGCCCAGCTGGAAGGTAACTAATTACGCCAAACAGGTACGCTTAAAAATACCAGGTCTAAACTAAGGTTTAACAGCGCGGTTAGTCTTAATGACTGCCAAACAACTAAAAATTAACTTTTAAAAATGTGGAGTCTCATATTATTCCTTATTTTAATAGTTCTTGGTCATTAAATAAAAATTTAAATTTAAAAATTGAACTTTTTTTTTTACTTTTCCCTTCTGCCTCTTCACTTTAATTCAATTATTTCTTTGGCTTTTTATAATAAAAAAATTATTTACCATGACACATACAACATTAACCTGAAACGAATGAAGTCTGCTTGCCTGCTTGTGCAATGTAGCCTGAATTTGTGGGCGTGTCTTCTCTTCCTGACAGATTTTGTGGGCGTGTCTCCTCCTCCTCAGACTTTTCCAGCCGCACGGCAACTCACGCTGCTCAGAGGCTGGGTTGATAGCGCACATTTTGTTTCAAGTTCAAATTCAAGCAATTCGACACCACAGAGCCCGCGCTAAGTATTTCCGTTAATTAAATTCGCAAGGGCTGCGGTGAGCATTACCTCGCTGCTCTGCGCGATTTCTGGCCCAATGTGTGATGATAGCAACTGCGCAGGGATTAGCAGAATGGAATGAGAAGACAAGGAATTAAATGAATCAAGTAAGTCACATCGCTGAAGAGAGTGAACTGCTGCAGAGCCTACACCTTTTGAAAATCATAAGTAAAAAGAAATAATGACACAAAGTGACATTCGCGCCAGACAAGTGCCAGGCAATGACCATCTCCAACAACAGAGAGTGTAACCACCTCCCCTTGACATTCAATAGCATTACCATTGCCAAATCCCACTCCATCAACATCCTGGGGATCACCATTGACCGGAAACTTAACTGGACCAGCCACATAAATACTGTGGCTACAAGAGCAGGTCAGAGGCTGGGTATTCCGCAGCGAGTGACTCACCTCCTGACTCCCCAAAGCCTTTCCACCATCTACAAGGCACAAGTCAGGAGTGTGATGGAATACTCTCCACGTGCCTGGATGAGTGCTGCTCCAAGAACACTCAAGAAGCTCAACACCATCCAGGACAAAGCAGCCCGCTTGATTGGCACCTCATCCACCACTATAAACATTCACTCCCTTCACCACCGGTGCACTGTGGCTGTAGTGTGTACCATCCACAGGATGCACTGCAGCAACTAGCCAAGGCTTCTTCGACAGCACCTCCCAAACCCGCGACCTCTACCACCTAGAAGGACAAGGGCAGCAGGCACATGGGAGCAACACCACCTGCACATTCCCCTCTAAGTCACACACCATCCCGACTTGGAAATATATCACCGTTCCTTCAATGTCGCTGGGTGAAATTCCTGGAACTCCCTACCTAACAGCACTGTGGGAGAACCTTCACCACACGGACTGCAGCGGTTCAAGAAGGCGGCTCACCACCACCTTCTCAAGGGCAATTAGGGATGGGCAATAAATGTTGGCCTCGCCAGCGATGCCCACATCGCATGAACAAATAATTTAAAAAAATGTCATACCCTACTGCATTTTCTACAGTATTCAGAAGAATTTGATTTTGGCTTCGTGCCAAGTGTAAGTAGGCACATTATTGACAATGAATCTGAGAAAAAATATTTTCAAATTATTTGTAGTTTAAAAAAAAGTTTTTACAATTCCTTCCTCTTGGCACCTTCTGGGTTCAGATTGCAGAGAGGATGTTTTCACTTTTCAATATCAGTTGACAGTTGTTTGCTTAAAAACAAAAGGCTGCGTCGTTACTGCATAACGACAGCACTGATTTATTCATCCAGAGGGGTTTTATAAACAGGAGCACTGAGCACAAGAGTAAAGTAGTTACTGATAACATTTTGTGCAAAGCATTGGTTACGCCACAATTAGAGTACTGTGCGCATATAGAAAGGATATTAAAGCAACAGAGCACATAGAGTATAGATTCACCAGTATGAACCCAAAAATGAAAAACTGCAGTTAAGAGTAGAAACTTGAGATACTAAATTAATTCCACTGGAGCAGAGAAGGCTAAGGGGAGATTTAATAACAGTTTTAAGATTATAAAGGGTTTTAATGGAGTGAATCATGAAAAACTATTTCCTGTGGTTGGGGAGTCAGTGATAAAGTGGTTCTTCAATTTAAAATGGTCACTAAAAGGAAGGAGAGAGGATAAGGGAAATTTCTTTGCATAGAGAATTCTTGAAGCTTAGAATGCTTTGCCACAGGGATGGTTGAAGTAGAGACCATTGTATCTTTTATGGGAAAATTGGATAAATATTTGTAGCAAAGGAAAATAGAGGGCAATGGGGAGTGAATAGGACAGTTGGATTAGCTTTGGGTTGCTGGCACAGATATCACATATATCATGGACTGAATGGCTTACTTCTGTGTTGTGCACTTCTATGGTTCAACAGACCTTAAATTATAGTCTGAACTGACGTTAACACTTCAGCTTCCCTTGAAGGGCTGAAGTATGATCCTTGTTCATGAGGTATGGATTTAAACTGACCTGGAAAGGCATATTTCCATATCTTCTCAGAAATGCTTCCTTGTGGGTCAGGTAGGGAATAGCATTGGTGATATTCATGGAGATGACTGCTTGGCTGCCCTATCCAATCCTTCTGACTGAGGAATATGGTATGGATGGCAAAAGGGTTAACTTGAAGTGGCAGGAAAGCAAGGAGGAAAAGAATATGAAAACTATAACAATTAAAGTAAAAATAAACATGTAGTGAGTATCTTTGACTTGTAAATTTGAATCCCCAATTAATTTTTTAGAAAACAATTATGCGATTACCTATTTGAAATAAATGTTTCCCATAGCGACCCAACAGAATAACTTAAAGTCATCAAGCTGCAAGTGAGTTATAAATATTTAACATATTTCAGCAAATCACTTGGTATTGCATTTATACAGGCATTCAATATGTGAGTTTTAAATCTAATTTTATTTGTTTTGTTAACATTGCTGTCACTATTGTTATGTCAGATCAACAGCTATTGCTCCACTCCTGCACTATTTAAACAGAAAGATTGGATTATCATTGTTTATTTGAAATATGTGTTCTGGCAAAATATACACTTGGCTTTTATTTCACATTATGTTCTAAGATAAGTTAATAGCTTATTATGCTGATTGATGAGCACAGATTCAAACATACATACGCAAACAGTGACAGCCGAGCAATTAGTCCTTTTAGATCTCACTGAAAATAAAGAATACAAGACTACAAGTAACTTTATTTTTCAAAAGGTAAGGTTACCAGTGTCACCAGTCTAAGTAGAACAAAAGTAAAATAATTTTTTTAATCACAAGAAGGAAATACCTCTCATTCTTTTTCTCTGCTCATTTCAGCTATAGAATGTTCTGATTTATATTGAAAGCACGCATTCACTTTAATGTTAGTTCAATGAACCTGGTAATCCATTAATGTCTCATCATTTGCTTCTTGTCATGACTTAAACATGTATGATAATCAGCTTATGAGAAACTATGCAAATCTCAATTTTCTTTATTGGACTGATTCAAAACAAATTTCTCAATTTTCAGGTACATAAATTACTCCAGCAATCAGGGAAATGAGAACCACTGCTTGTGTCCTTATGTCCTTACCTTTCTCATTATAAAAAGCTATTAAAATTGCAAATTCAGTCAAATTATTGCTGGAGACGGTGTGAAACCTGTTCTTTCCAACGTTGGTACTGCAGTCAGCTGTGGGCAACAGCAAGCATTTCTGTCTCTTGAACGACTTAAGATAAAGTTAACTCCAGAAAAAAAAAATTCTATTCCCTCCACTGTAAAATAGAATGGTTAAATTAAATTCTGCTTCAAATCAAGATTTGTAGACCACACTTTTAGTCCCCAGTCCTCCAAAATTCCAGTTTTCTTGCTGTATCACCATGATGATAAGATCACTATAATAACTCAATGGCATTCGAAGTTTAACAAAATCTAATCAAGTCTCACTCCAACTGCAGGCCAACCTTGGGGAAGTAGTACTGAACACTTGCCTCTGAGCAGATTCCAGGTGTACAATTTTGCCCACCAGAATATTTCCACAGCTGTGCATCTTTACAGAGTACACAGGCAGCAACCATAGCAAGCTAACTCATCCATTTCCTTTTTTCTTAAGATAAGTAGAAGCATGCAAAATGAACCACGTCATCATCAAAAATACATTGGGCAGCTGTTTTGTTTAATATTTACACACAATTGATTTATTAATTGATGCTTTTTCAAGATTACATTAAAAGTAAAATACAAAAAAAAACATATTTTAATTTTCTTTACAAGAGGACTTGTAATTGTCTTCCAGCATTTCTGACCTCTCAGTCTTGGTGAAAGCTCTCTCAGCTTTCAGCAGCCATTTATCTGTCTCTGCTCACCCTCATCATTAACAGTCTCTCCCTTCCATTGCAGGTCCAGAAGCCGTAACATAAAAACATAGAAAATAGGAGCAGGAGTAGGCCATTCGGCCTTTCGAGCCTGCTCCGCCATTCAGTATGATCATGGCTGATCCTCTATCTCAATACCATATTCCTGCTCTCTCCCCATGCCCCTGTACAGGGCCCTGGGTGAGCAGAGGAAGAGGAGGGCAGCACAATAGAAGATTAAACATCACTCACATCCCCTTGCAGGCACCAGCTCAGATACTGGCACCTCACATAGTTTAGAGAGTAACTAAGACGGTTCTGCACAGGGGGACGTGCCAGTGCACTGGAGCAATGGCAGGCGGGTAGGACGGTGCAGGAAGCAGCTGGCCGAGGGGAGAGCTCACCACTGAGCCCTGTTTCAAAGAGAACAGGTGATGATTTTGAGATCCCAGAGTATAGAGGATTGATGGCTGTACACAAGGAACTTCTAGGGTTGCCTGCCAGCAAGCTTCTGCACAATGGCACAGAGTGTGGAGGATTCCAGCTCCAACTTGTGTGGGGTCATTGCATGGGCCAGCGGAACACTGCAGTCAACCACAGAGCAAGTGGGCAGCTCTGTGAACACTGCACAGCAATGGAACCTCTGGTGGCAGCACTGAAAGCTACGCTGGGAGTTCAGACTACTGCCATCTATTCTGGCTTTCAAGCTATGAGCAACACTATGGCGAGGGGCCTCAAGAGCCTCACGTCACTCCTGCACTCTGTTCTCACACAGAAAACGGTGGGAATGCTGAGGCTCAGCCTCATGTCAATGGCAGTGGCTTCATGGGAGAGGCACATGCTGTCCTCTCTCAAGATGCAACATGCCTGCTAACCCTCCAGCCTCTCAACCAGTGCCAAGTAACCAGCTAGGACAGACTGCCCTGGCCGCTGCTGAGATACAGCAGTTTGTGGCCAGGCCAGAGCTCCTCAAGGTCATCCGCCACAATCACCTCAAGTGCCCTCAGTGGAAGTTCAGCAGCCTTCTACCTCCCAAGCTCCAGACACAGGAGAACAACCTCATAGGAGCACTAGAATAGAGAAAAGAGCACACAAGTCAGGCACCAGGTATCACTACAGTAATTTTTAATTGTCTATTGTTAATACTGTGAGACCCAAGAAGGTTTGCACTTTAGTGTGGTGGACAGGGGAGGGATTCTTCAGATGAACCTCTCCTTGATTATTTGTAGCCTCACAGCTCTAGCAGCTGGCACCATTGGTCACTCCCGCTCTTCTTCGCCGTCCTCATTTTCCTGATCATCTTCAGGCTCCCCAGGTGTTTCTTAGGGTTGGGTCCTTTGGAGCGCAAAGTTGTGGAGCATGCAGCAGACAGCCAGAAATTTGGAGGCCTTGTCCAGGTTGTATACTGCAGAACTCCTCCAGAACGGTCCAGGCAGTGGAACCACCACTTCAAAAGGGTGAATGCCTGTTCGATCAGAGCTCTTGTGGAGGCCTGGCTCTGATTCTATTGTTACCCATGTTCTGTGCTCAGGTTCTTGACAGGGCTCATGAGCCATGCCTGTGGACTCTCCCTTGCTGGTCGAGCTGCTCCTCATCCTCTAGCCCCAGTGGCAGACCCAGCAGAACATCCATGACAGCAGCAATTGTGCAGAATTGTAAAGACAGAAAACCTGCTGCACCTTCAATAAGTAAATAAGCTTTGATACACTGCTATTACAGACAAAACATCCAAAAATCATCCTAGCAGCCTGAAATGACTAACCAGAGACTTACCTTAATGGAGATTAGGATCCCTTTAAATAGAACTTGTGAAGGCTGCTTCCCGACTGTTTCTGCCATGCTTAACTGAGCGAGCTCAAGAACTGAAATCAGTCGCTGGCACAAAACAATTTTAGAAATCAGTCCTAAATCAGTGCAAGGACCCTCATTATAATATTTTAATTTGCTCCACACTGAATTTAGGCAGGCGCCTGGGATGATTAAGGAGCGCCCACACCAGTATGGAAACCAAAGCACTTCTGGTGTGTTTCAGTTGTGCGCGATCTCCAACAAAACTTAGTACTACCTGGACCCGTTTCGTGACCAAAAAAATGGGTGAAGTGAGATCCAATTTCACCCCTACTATTCTTTGAAACACAACACAGAGGCATTGGAAGGTTCAAGAGAGGTGGTGGAGAGATAGAGCTGGATGTCATCAGCGTGCTTGTAAGCCATGTACGAGGAATTAACACAACTCCTTCTTAATCTCTTTCCCAACTCCTGTATGAATGATTTAGTTTTTGTCACTGCACAACTCCAGTTCTTCCTGCTTTGTCTAAGTTCAGGTCTTGCTCCTTCAGGTAGTCATCAAATTATTCTGTTCTTTATTAGTGATTCTGTATATTCATTAAATTCATTGTTAATACTGTAAATTTTCAATGCAGTTGCAGGACAATAAATGATTTCTCTCATTTACTGCACACTTAAAAAAAAATGCGCCTTTCAAAGTGATCTTTACTTTATGATTATGGTTTCTCTCAAACTTGATTGTTGTTATATCCAGTACTGCATTTTCTCCTTCCTCAAAATTGGAATTCTAATAAATATCTAGTGCTTCTTCTATCCAAAAATGGATATCTGCATCATTTTTTATTTTCCAACAGCTGTTAAATATATTTCCATTAGCTCCAGTAGCTGACAGATACACTTCCAATCACTGATTAAACCATTTTCAATTTTCTTCATGATTTCCACGCTAAGCTAGGTGGAGCTTGCAATTTGTGCATTTTAAAATTTCTTTTACTTTGGAGATTTATTCTGCAAGGCTCTCTTTATCCAGTTACATGCTTCTATTCTTCATTTTCAGGGAGAAGAAATCCATTTTTTGTCTTAGCTGTACTATGTGCTCGTCACTATTCGTATACCTTCATGCTCTGGTGCCAAACTTGAAAGACTTTGAAAGAATCTGCTCTATAAATTTACTATTTCTACTTTTAAAAGACACTACACTACACTAAAAGACAGTAAAAAAAAATTTATAAAATGTACATTAGAATCTAGCCACCATTCAACTCAGCCATTTTAAGAAAAAAATTGCTTCCCTGCTTTTTCATTTCCGACATTAGAAAGGTATGCACAATGTGTTTATAATTTCAGAATCTTAATTTCATTTAATCTTGGCCGTACAACTTAAATATACAAATGCATTTCCAAGATGAAATACCTGTGTCTAAGGGAACAGAGAGCACATTTCAGCAGTTACAGTTTGGCAGATATAAGCTGTAGTTTATCATAGCATTAAAAAGTCACCATATTACTTCCCTCCTGCAGATAAATTACTTAATTTCTGTACAGCTAACTCATTCTAACTCTCCCAAATGAAGAAGATGCTTCATTTCCTAAATATTAAAAGTTGGGAAATTAAAAGTGGTTATAGTCATCATTTTACAATATAACTTTGCTGAAAAATACAGTTTCAACCACTAAATAAACCATTTCTAATTTTCTTCATAATTTCCACTTGAAGCTAGATGGCAGCTACAAGGATTATTTTTCCTTAATTTTGGAAAAACAATTACATAGAATCATAGAAATTTACAGAATAAGAGATTATTTTGCCCATCGTGTATGTTCCTGCTCTTCATTGGAACAATCCATAACTGATCACACTTTAATTAATTCCTGTGGTAAAGCATTACATGCTCTAACAATTCTCTGTGTAAAACAAGTTTCGCCTAATTTCTCTTCTCAGTGAGGTTAGAGTCCAGCATTATTCACCCACTTCTGGTCATAATTATTTCCCCTGTTTATTTCTCTCTGTGGTCAGATGATCTGCTACCAGACCAGTGGCTGAGAAAGTTGCTAGGACGTGTGGGAGCAGATTGGCTCACATCCAATTTTCCTTTTGTGAAAGCATCTTGCCTCCACTTAGATCACTAATCCACAGCATCCTTTTTTCATTTTATTCATTGTTTTTGTTGAGGGCATCATCATGTCTACCTATCCGTGTTGCACACAACAACATTTTATTTCTTTACAACAACGTGTTTCCCCCAATTTCCTGCCTTCCTCTCCTGAAGGCAGAGGGTCGTGCAAAAGGAGCTAGGTTCTACAGGAATCAGATGTCATTCTTCACCTGCGAGTCTAGACCATGATTTCCAGCCGGCCGCTTGGCCATGAGAATGGGAGTATCGGAGACAAACTCGATTCTGGCATGGCTCACAACCACACATATTTACTTTCCAGCAGGGGTTATTGGATAGCAAACAGGAGTGGGAACCATTTGCTGATTTTCCCCCATCCTAACCAAGGGCACAGACATCAATCGTAGAGTCCCCAACACTACCCTGACTAAGATCAATTCAGCACATACGAGTCATCAATGTTCATGATCTGCATGACACTAGGCCTTTCAAGGTGTATTTATCTTTCCACATTCTAAATCAATTCCTAGTGGTATTTATATAAAATCTTTTGTGAGCTGTATTATTTCATGCTTAATTTCCATGTAAATGTCAACTATTGATGTATTTAATGTCACTGTTAGGTATCTGTTTATGTTCCCACTCTTAAGAGGTCCCTGACAATTGCTGCCAAGGCAATAAATGTGACCCTTGAGCAAAGTCTTTACAGCTGTTCAGGTCCAAGTTTTATTTTTAGGTTTATACTGTGAAGAATTCAGAATAATGTGTGTTGGGAAGAGGGTGGTGTGGTGGAGTTGAGATCATACAAGCTGATTGATGAACTTAGACCAGAATTCAACTTCAACATTCATCTGCCAAGAGAACCTCGGATCATGCAACAAAAAAAAGAGGCTGGCAGTCTTGTGGCAGCTTGATAGCGCTCCAGAATTACGATCAGATGTTGAGCAGCTGCCGTGCACTGTAACAATGAATTGTCAGCAATGACAGCTGTTCAGGACATCTCAGAAAAATGTCTGAATCTCAAAACAAACAGCAGACCTTCTCGACCATTCAGTCAAGTTTTTTTTGTTAAAACTTGAAACACACTCCCTCCCAAAGCAGAACACAAGTCTAAGGAATATAGCATTATTGGTACATAATTTAGGTACGTATTGGTGGAACACGTAGTAGATCACAAACTCTTCAAACCCAACCAGATGGCCATGATTAAATGTGCAGAAGAAGCCAGCTACTCAAGTCTGTGTCTACAAAGCTGGTAATATGGTCCCACATTGCATAACAATCATTTGTCTTATGTGATATTTTAGCAACAAAATGTGTTCCTGAGTTTTTTAAGGACACCATAGTCCCCATATTTGACTTTTCAACAATCTTCACCAAAACTAAAAAATAGCTTAAAAGTCAATAAGCACAAATGTTAGAAACAATTTGGTTCGGAAGACCAGACTGGCATTTCCACATTGCACTTGACTGCCCTTGTTGGGCAAGGTTTGGCAGTTCTCAGCTAGGATTGGATCGTGAAATAATTGATCTGAGTGAGAGCGAGAGCATGTCCACTCTTGTGCCACTAAAGAGACGTGGCAACCATAGGCACCAATTTGATTGCAACATTGTGGAAGTGCAACTGAGGCACAGCCACACCACACAGAACTAACCAGGGTGTAGTGTTATACTTCTGAAAGGATTAATTTCCTGTGATTGTGCAGCATTCTTGAGAATTTGCCTCATTGCCCTGCAAAGTACAAAATAAAACTCAGTAAGAAGTTAGAACTGTAAATGATTGAAACTGAAGTTAGACATTGGCCCGGAAATTGTGCTGAGCAGCAAACGAACCTTACCTGACGCTCATTAGTTATAAACTCAACCACAAATTATTCATGGGCGCCAACTTGCTTCATTGGTGAGCTGCAAAAAGCGCAGTGGTCTTTCCCAGGTTTCTCTGAGCTGTGAGAGTGGGGAAAGGATCTCTTTCTCCCCTCAACCAGTCAGCTTGAAGCATTGTGGACAAGCTGCACAGTCAAAACCAGGCAGTAACGGTGAATTCAATGTAAAGTCGGTTAGAGAAAGCAAAATAAAGAGAGGGTAAAATTAAAAGACAGAGATAAAAGAGACAGAAAGAAAATGTAAAAAAGAATTTTAATTTAATTTTTTTTAAATGTCCAACAACAATTAATATTGTGAGGAATGAGACTCCACATTTTTAAAAGTTGATTTTCAGTGCCAGAGAGGTTGTTTGGCAGTCATTAATATTAACCACATCTGTTAAAATTTAGACCTGATATAACCTTTTTTCTGGAGAGATTAATTAGTTTCCAACTGGGCAGGAGAACAAGTTCGCGCTGGTCCATTGATTCCAGCTGGCTGGATCTCTTTACCGTGAAGCTTTCAGAGAAGCAGGGAATCAGGTAGAGCAATTTCCGGATTTCCGCATTTGACTGCGCATGTGCGCTCTCTGGAACTTGCTCTTCCATTTTGCCTGAAATAACAGTGAGCGCTGTTTGGCTCTCGGTTATTTTACGAGCAATTACAGGCCATTGAGTTGCTATCCTCATGCAACAAACAGTTTCTAATCCTTATGTCTAATTGTTAATAAAATTCTTAACGGATCAACAAAGTTATTCAAAGAAGCTTACTCTGTATCACTGCAATCAAACAGTAGACATCGCTTCTCAATGTACCATTAGACTGACATCGTTATCAGGCGGTAATAGCCACAATATCCTGCAATCCATAAAATCCCGCCTTCGATGGTATAAACACCATTGGATGCAGTGCTGATGTCCATAATTTTCGGATTGTTGCCAGCTGACAACCACCTGACTTTTGACTTGCAGATTACAGACTGGGGAGGCTGAGGACCCATTCACAAGATTTTATATCAGGCATAAAATTCAAATCAGCCCTGGACTCGAAATTTAAATCAAACAGCTCAATTTGAATTTTGCACCCAAACCTGAATTCTGTCTTATAAATCTAAAAATACATCATCTACTGCACAGTTAGCAACAATCTTGAATTCTTTTATAAATTAATATGGGATACTTAATACTTTTTAACAAAACCATATTATATACAACATGTATAGATGCAAACATTCATATTGTGAGAAAATACAGCCACGTTTTATAACTTTCTAGTAAGCATTCTACACACACAACTTTTAAAGGTTTCAGGTCGGCACTAGATATTCTTTCAAGTTCAGCATCACTGTCATTCCCATAAGCGGACTACACATCCCCTATGATCAGAAGAGCACCTTTACTGCACAATATCTAGCTAAACAGTAGCATGACCCAGGGGCCATAACGATTGTACTGGATACAGTATTGTGTGTACTAGATACAGAGATCTCGTATGTGCATTTCTCCTCAGCATTCATTCTTCAACACCACCACTAAAAACATTTATTATTCATACAATTTGTTGTTTTTGAGACCTTGCTGTGTACAAGTTGGCTGCCATATTTGCCTACATAACAACAGCGACTACACTTCACAAGTAATTGATTGGCTGTGAAGTGCTTTGGGATATTCTGAGGATGTGAAAGGCACAATATTAATTCAAGTTCTTTCTTTCTTGTTTTTCTATCTTTCAGACGGAGGACAGAAAAATACTCTATGAGATGAGGCCAATTGTAAACCAACAAGTTGGTTTATTTTACATATAATAAATGAATGAATAAAATGCAGTCTTCTACTGAAAGATATGTATTTCATATCACTCCTCGTAACTTCAAGAATAATAGGTTACGCAAATTTTGCTCTTTAATATGGGCTTATCTCATTGTACAAATCAGCAGTGGTGAACTGACTACATTAACTTTAAAAAGTGAGACTCCTCTGTCTCTGACTTGTTAATTTATTACAAACTATCCAAGGACGTCTCTTCCCCACTGAGAGACAGGAAGCTAAAAGCTTTAATTCTGACCCTGCCTTCAGCTCTCGGAGTTGAGGATTGGCTGGTGGAGCTGCCAATCAAAGGTACCACTTGAATAAGAAATGCCCCTCCTTGGTATGATTTATCTCTGGTTGCAGCTATTTGGTTAATTGATCTGATGCAGAGATATAGAAAGGCAAAGTACAATGAAAGCTAATACATGATTGAAACGTTTCAAGATGTTTACCTATTTGGCCTGCTAGGGATTTATTGCTAATTTATATGATGATACTGCGATGGAGTTAAACTTGGTTCACAAGTGGGTCAACTCCCAGAAACACACAAGTTATCTGAGATGTTATTTTGGACAAAATTATTAATATTGCACAACTGATTTGAGACCAGTAGCTGTGGTGTGCAAAGTGCAGCCAGCAACACCCAAGGTACATTAGGAGCTGCGGCTGGCTGAGAATTGTTTTCTGTCCACAAGGAAATAGCTCTATGCCTGTGTGCTTTGATACATGACTGGAGCTTCTCTCACTCAGCTGCTATTTTTTAATATTAAGAGAGTATGCATGGAAGCATCTGCCTTATCAATCCATTAAAGGGTTCTTCAGCAAATTTATAAAAAGTCTGGAGGTCCAACAGATCAACAAACCTATTTTTAAACCTGGTTTCACACCACACCATACCGTAGATGGCATCAAACCCTCAACAGGGTAATTGTGTCCCAAAAGGAATCGCACATTGCTTGGCTTTTAATGCATTCTACAGTCAAATCGAGACCTAATTACAGTGCACAGCAGAAACTACTTCCCATTGACATAAAAGTAATAGTCTAACCGCAGTCTCTTTTTCTTGAGTTTCTGGCAACATTTAGGCAAAAGCTTGACTATATAATCATGAAGGGGTCTTATTTTTCTGTGCACACTTTTGAGATTCCATGGTGCCAAAACAGTTTTGTGTTGTTGCTAATATTCACAGAAGTTCATACTTTCTCAATACCAAAGTGAAAGTTGTCAGGTAACTGATAAAATGGAGTAAACCCATTATATAAACCCATAAAATGGTGGGGGAGTCCAGAACAACAGGGCATAACCTTAAAGTTAGAGCTGGGCCATTCAGGACTGATGTCAGGAAGCACCTCTTCACACAAAGGGTAGTGGAATTCTAAAACTCTCTTCCCCAAAAAGCTGTTGAAGCTAGGTCAACTGAAAAATTCAAAACTGAGATTGATAGATTTTAGTTAGGCAAGGGTATTAAGGGTTACAGAACCAAGGCAGGTAAGATGGAGTTAAGATACAGATCAGCCATTATCTAATTGAATGACAGAGAAGTCTCAAGGGGCTGAATGGCTGAACTCCTGTTCTTATGTTCCTAACCCCTCTTCAAATCCATTTTTATTTTAATATGAGATACAACAGTTTTCCATTACCATTAACATAAGAAAACAATTCTTCTCTTTATACGCATCTGCCATGGTTTTGCTTGTAGATCTGGACTGCAGTCAACACAGCTCACAGTAAAATCCCTGATTTTAAATCGCTCCATCTTTGGCGGCCGTGCCTGCAGCTGCCTATACCCTGAGCTCTGGAATTCACTCCCTAAACCTCTCTACCTCCCTACCTCTCTTTCCTCCTTTAAGACGCTCCTTAAAACGTACCTCACCTGTCCTAATATCTCCTTATGTGGTTCAGTGTCAAATTATGTTTGGTAACACTCCTGTGAAGTGCCTTGGGATATTTTACTACTTTAAAGGTGCTATATAAACGCAAGTTGTTGTTGTTGTGCAGTTAAAAGTAATTAAACATTTATATGTAATGCTATCTTTAACGCAGCACTGATTGAATTCTCTTACCAGCTGTTCCTACTTGGAAGCGCTATTATTTTTATTCTTGAGTGTCAAGTGATTTATTTAAGTCAAAGATGTACTTTCATTAATGGTGCACCACATCACATTAATGCTCCTGAATCAAGTAAGATTTATGATCTGTTTGTTCTGCTGTCTTTTATGGGCAAAATAATTTGCTTCTGCTGTGATCGAGATCTATACCCTAAACGTTCAGACAATTTTCGTACACTTATACAGATCACGGGATCACAATAACGTTCTGTCATCAATCATAAAACGAGAGGTTAGAATAAATGTTTCGCTCTCTTAAAATAAATATTTAAATTTTGTTTTATTATCCTGTGTCGATAAATCATGTAATAAATTCTATCATGTTCTGATTGTTCACAATCACAACAAAAGTGTCACTCATTTTATGATAAACTTTCTTTTCGAAATTTTAATTCTTTTTTTTAAAGAAACATAATTTAAAGCTCACATTTTAATTTCAATTTCGTAATGGAAGGCTGATCTGTTGTAAAATCAAATTTAAAACAAAATGCTACATTAGAAATGTTCAGTGGTTGGGGCAGACATTGCTTGCAAAATAACGGAGAGCTCAACAGCGCTCACCGTTATTAGTGGCGAAATGGAGCAGCAAGTTCCAGTGTTTGCAAGTGCGCAGTGAAGTGTGGAAATCCGGAACTTGCTCCTACTGGTTCGCCGGCGATATGACAGCTTTGAATTAAAGGTCTATTGCCAGCTGCAATCAGTGAAATCATTGAAAAAGCACTAACTTGTTCATCTGCCCAGCTGGAAAGTAACTAATATCGCCACAAAACAGGTACGCTTAAAAATACCAGATCTAAACTAAGTTTTAATAGCTCAGTAAGCCTTACTGACTGCCAAACAACTAGAAATTAACTTTTTAAAATGTGGAGTCTCATTATCCCTTATCTTAATTGTTTTTGATCATTAAAAAAAGCTTAAAAATTAAAAAAAAATATTTTTCCCTCCTGTCTCTTTTATTTAATTCAGTTATTTCTTACCCTCTCTTTTTTTCGCTGTCCATAACTGATTTTACAATGATTTAAAGTTGTACCTTTCACTTCCTGTTTTTCACGTTGGAAGCCTGAAGAGACAATGTTGTAGCTTGTCAAAAATGCTGATTGGTCTGTTTGGTCAAGTGGAAATTGTGATCCTCTCGCTTCTCCCACAGGTCCTAGCTTCACTTGAACTGACGTTGGGCTCTTCTCTGCTTCCTATTCGAGGAAGTGCCCTAAGTTAGTGGGTTAGTATAAATCTATGGAGCAGAGAGCAGGGTTGGTTCGCCACTCTGAGCAATTTCTGCCCCAATACTTCTTTCCTGCCCCACCCACTGCAGGTTTATGGGTTAGAGACAGCAGCCCATTTATTGTTTTTGTATAACTAACCTCTTAAAATACTGAGCTTCTATATCACTGTGCACTTGGTTTGGTAGTTGTCTAACTATGATGTTGCTGTCTGCAGAGGAAGAGAGCGCATAATGTGTCTGTCTAGCACTATTGTTTTGACAGACCTCAGGCCTTTGATGTCACAAAAACAACTGGAGCCTGACACACAGATGTATGTGTATGAAACAACTCAATTCAATATTAATACAGGGAGAGCAAAGCCCATTGCTCACCCTGATCAGCCACGAACAATGGCAGCAAGGATTGAATGGAAAGAAGGAAAAGGAATGCTTTGCAATGGAAAAAGTAATACCTATGAGCTTCATGTAGTTTAGAAAATGCAGGGTTTGTCATTAATGTCTGGAAGCTAAATTATTTGAGTGTTATGCATGAAAGAAAAGCATTACAACTGTAGATTATATGTTTTTATCAGTATGCTGAAATAACCAATTTTTCCCTTGTACCGTTAAATGAAAATTAATGAAAAGTATACATCAAGATCTTCAGAAAGATCTCTGTGCTGGCTACTGGATCACAGAACTAAGTCTTTCTAAATTAATATCCAGGGTTATAATAAAAGAATTTATCTATTAATCTGCAGAATAATTTGACTACAATGATCCATTTGTTTAATAAATATTTTTCCAAATATATGACAAAATAATATGCAGATATAATTGTAAAGGGCACTTCAAAGGACATTAGAGAAATAGCAACTTTTATCTACAAAGTCCTAAGACACAGCTGATAAAATATTCAGTGTACCACCTACAAAAACAAGTGTTTGGGAAATATTCCAGCTTTGATACAATAGATGAAATTTGGCAGAATTTTGATAATAATTTTATTGTATATGAACCTTCTATGTGATCCCATTATGCATGCTGCTGCTGAATTGATCAGTGGATTCAGTTTTAAGTGTGATGCTGAATCACATTAAGTTGTTCTTTGATGTGGCAGATGGTATTTCCATTGTGATGATAATTAGTGTCAAATAATTTATAAAAGGAAAGCTTTCTGTGATCATTGCCACCATATTTGTAGGCTAATCTATGTGCATCTTATAATTATTGGCTTGCTGTATGGCAATGTTCCATTTTACTAGGAGGGATTGGAAACAATTACTTGGTTCAAATCCTGAACAATCAGACCTTTTAAACTTATCCTAAATTTTATCCCAAGTAAAAAGTAAACAAATCTACTTTTGGAAACCAAAACTAAAAAATTTTCCAACAATGTGTTTGCTCTCGGGTACATTAAGATGTTTTGGAATGAGGTTACCTGGTTTAATGTTACCTCAAAGTAACAGGTAACTTTCACAAGACTTCCATTTCATGTCCAACGATGCTTGTTACAATTTGGACTTCTTTCTAATACTTTTACTCTTGCTTAATGTAAAAGTTAGCTTCCATAAGCAAGTCTATACATCCTGAGAATCAAAACCTGACCTCATCTGCTAAATATTTGAGATAGTATTGCCACAGGACAAGTAATGAACCCTTCTACTGTTGTGGTGCGCACAGGAAATAATGTGGGCTACACATTTTCACAGGTTCTGAGAGATCTGGAACAGACAGACACCTGCTACACCTACTAATGTGTATTTACTAAAAATAAGGTTGTACAGAAGAATGAACCAGCAAATAAGTTTAACTCAACATCACCTATTCCAAAACAATCAAAGTTCCAAACCTTAATAATTTTCTTCAATAACTTCTGAACACAAGTCCGTGGTGAAAAACTTTACATTAGAAATGAACCTCCTGGAGCTCCTATTAGCTCTGAGCCCATATATTAGCACGTCAAGATAGGAAGCCAAAGAACATGGGACAATCACCCAATTATGTGTCTCATTTTGCTTTATTATCCAAGTTAACATAAAGGAAGAAAGAAAAATGTTATTCTTTCCAATTAATTAGAGCTGACAGAGACAAAAGGAATCTACAAAGTAACTTCAACAAATAACACCTACTCATACAAGATTTGACTTCATTGGATTCAGAATGCAGGCTGAGGCTCATATTTTGCCCTATCTAATTCAAGTCATCAGAGAGAACACAATTCTTTACTGGAGTCTCATACCAGATATTGCATGTATTTCTCTACTATCCCTCCAACACACATAGAAAAAAAAGGCAGACTAAATCCCATAAGCAATCAGTAAAAGAAACTATTTTAGATTGCTACAATGCTAACCCTGGCTACTAATTCAAATAAAAAGATAACATATAAAAACAGATTTTTTGAAAGAATCAGCAACAAAAATTGTTGCAATACTGGGTCTAGCTAACAATTTGTATAAAAAGGAAAAATATAAATATTCTTGTGACTTGAATCCAGACAGATCTTGTTCTGTCGCAGTCTTAAACAATGCGGTTAGAATTTTCCGTGGCTCTGTTCCCCTGGTGTGGCCTTGGAATCAGCAGGAGGCTTATTGCCAAATTGTCGATGTATTGCTCGCGATTTTGCAACCATTAGAGTCCATGGTAAAGTGCCTGCTTTTTCTGAGGTGCTGCCAGCTTTTGAAAGTTCCAGCCCGGTCTTTTTTAAACTTTTGTTTACTTGATATTTAATACGATCAAATATTGTGAAAAATCTCTTAAATGAAAATATGTGAATTAATTCAAAACAAAAGCAGCTCAAAGCAAATTGTTGCCCTTTGACCCTGTAGATGATAGAAATGTTTTTGTGGTGAGTCAGATTTGTTCCATTGTTAGCACCTGAAGCATTGCACTTTTTTCCCCTGACAACTAAAATACTGTTTCACTATGATTAATGAAACATCCGTAGATACGGGGGTGGTGCCATGGATTGGAGAATTGCAAATGTTACACCCTTGTTCAAAAAAGGGTGTAAGGATAAACCCAGCAACTATAGGCCAGTCAGTTTAACCTCAGTAGTGGGGAAACTTTTAGAAATGATAATCCGGGACAGAATTAACAGTCACTTGGACAAGTGTGGATTGATTAGGGAAAGCCAGCACGGATTTGTTAAAGGCAAATCGTGTTTCACTAACCTGATAGAGTTTTTTGATGAGGTAACAGAGAGGGTACATGAGGGCAATGCAGTTGATGTGGTGTATATGGACTTTCAAAAGGCGTTTGATAAAGTGCCACATGGTAATCAAGATTGAGGCCCATGGAATAAAGGGGACAGTAGCAACATGGTTACAGAATTGGCTAAGTGACAGGAAGCAGAGAGTAGTGGTGAACGGTTATTTTTTGGACTGGAGGGAGATGTACAGTGGTGTTCCCCAGGGGTAGGTGCTGGGACCACTGCTTCTCTTGATGTATATTAATGACTTGGACGTGGGTGTACAGGGCACAATTTCAAAATTTGAAGATGACAAAACTTGGAAAGGTAGTAAACCATGAGGAGGATAGTGATAGACTTCAAGACCATATAGACAGGCTGGTGGCATGGGCGGACACATGGCAGATGAAATTTAACACAGAAAAATGCGAGGTGATACAATTCCGCAGGAAAAACGAGGAGATGCAATATAAACTAAAGGGCACAATTCTAAAAGGGGTACAGGAACAGAGAGATCTGGGGGTATATGTGCACAAATCTTTGAAGGTAGCAGGGCAGGTTGAGAAAGCGGTTGAAAAAGCATGCGATATCCTGGGCTTTATAAGTAGAGGCATAGAGTACAAAAGTATGGAAGTCATGACAAACCTTTATAAAACACTGGTTTGGCCACAACTGGAGTATTGTGTCCAGTTCTGGGCACCGCACTTAAGGAAAGATGTGAAGGCCTTAGAGAGGGTGCAGAAGAAATTTACTAGAATGATTCCAGGGATGAGGGACTTTAGTTACATGGATAGACTGGAGAAGCTGGGGTTGTTCTCCTTGGAGCAGAGACGGTTGCGAGGAGATTTGATAGGGGCATTCAAAATCATGAAGGGTCTAGACAGAGTAGACAGAGAGAAACTATTCCCATTGGCGGAATGGTCAAGAGGTCATAGATTTAAGGTGATTGTCAAAAGAACCAAAGATGACATGAGGAAAAACTTTTTTATGCAGCGAATGGTTAGGATCTGGAATGCACTGCCTGAGGGCATGGTGGAGGCAGATTCAATCATGGCCTTCAAAAGGGAACTGGATAAGTAATTGAAAGGAAAAAAATTTGCAGGGCTACGGGGATAGGGCGGTGGAGTGGGACTAGCTGGATTGCTCTTGCATAGAGCCGACGTGGACTCGATGGGCTGAATGGCCTGCTTCCATGCTGTAACCTTTCTATGATTCTATGACTCTATAATAAAGGTCTGTTGGCATCAGTCATACAGAACCAACAAGTTACATCAGTAGCCTGGGCAACATCCAACCCTCCACCTAAAAAATAAACAAAACAAAAAAACTCCCACAGCTATTTCCCACTAGAACGTAGGTGATATAAAACATGTCAACCAACTTCTCTAGCTCCCGGAGTGTTAGTGGGGGTAGTGGGGGGAGGGTGGGGGTAAGGGAGTGGGGTGAGGGGGGGCGGTGGTAGAGTATGAATGCAGCCTCCTTAATCCAATATCACTGAATTCCTGTTCAGTCACAAATGAGCAGAAGTCAGGGCCTTCCCCAGTGGGATGGAGGTTCATCCCTGAACTGCTCTCAAACATCTCTAGAAAGAATGGCATTGGCCGGGAGATGTGAAAAAAACAAAAAATCTCACCTGGTGGTGACTTATTTTTAATGATTAATATGGATTCTTAAAGTCTGTCAATCACGAAAATCAGGTGAGGAGGAATACATGCCCTTAAGGAAATCCCCCCTGCCCACAATTTTCCATCCACCTAAATTAATGGACAGAAAATCAGGCAAGCTCCCTTAAGGGTGTACACTCTTCCCTGCCCTGTTTTCCTCTATCCTTTAAACTGAAGTGATCCAATACACTCAGGTGCAGGACCACGAAAATCTAGGCCAAAGGGTGAAAGCTAATACATTTTTTTTTAAAAGGTAGCGTCTGCTTACATGAAGATGTAACAGACACTTTAATCTTCTATGCATTGCATTCCAACATTGGTACAAAGTAAAATTAGACCATTTAGTTCAAGAAATAGTTAGATCCCACCTTCCCCCATTCAAGTGCTAAATCCAGTATTGTATCCAACATCAGTTATTGTACTGCAAATAGGTTAGGTCCAGTCACTGTTGGTTATGCTAATCAGTGCTGCCAGACAACAAAGTGAGCCACACCATCTTTAGTCATAACAGGTAAAACTGCCACTTTACCCAATGGTCATGGCAAATACATTTATTGCTGGCATCACACTTTGTAGAATTATGTCGCGCTTCTCTCTCTAGCTCTGAAAAGCATGTATGCAAATTTCGAAGCAAGACAGTAAGAAAGATTTTACAGGACATACAAGATAGGCTAACATTAATAAAATCATTTATTTTCAGTCCACTTTATAATATTTAACTTTGCAAAGTTACACTTGCACAGAGAGTTACGTGCACACTACAAGTTCTACATTTCTGTATCGGCATAAAATTCACAAGCAGAGACTGTATTAATTGTGCTGCTGAATTTGAAAATAAGCACATTGGAATTTATGGAAAATATATACATGGAAACAGTAGTTTATCTGAAGACTGCAATGATTAAACCATATCTATCCTTTAATACGTATCATCTGTACCCATTACATTAAGTGTCACATTCCTTCAGATCTATTGAAATAATTTTGTGTAATCGATTTTCACATAGGAAATGAGATATCTTGAAGGTGGCAGGACAAGTTGAGAAGGCTGTTAAAAAAAAGCATACAGGATCCTTGACTTTATAAACAGAGGTATAGAGTGCAAAACTTTATAAATCACTGGTTAGACCCCAGCTGGAGCATTATGTCCAATTCTGGGCACTACACTTTAGGATGTCCAGGCCTTAGAGAGAGCACAGAGGAGATTTAGTAGAATGATACCAGGGATGCAGGACTTCAGTTATGTGGAGAGACCAGAGAAGTTCTCTTTAGAGCGGAGAAGGTTAAGGGGAGATTTAATAGAGGTTGAAAATCATGAAGGGTTTTGATAGAGTAAATAAGGAGAAACTGTTTCCACTGGCAGAAGGGTCGGTAACCAGAGGACACAGATTTAAGGTAATTGGCAAAAGAACCAGAGGCGAGATGAGGAGAAATTTTTTTACGCAGCGAGTTATGATGATCTGGAAGGGCGGTGGAAGCAGATTCAATAATAACTTTCAAAAGGAAATTGGATAAATACTTGAAGGGGAAAAAATTACAGGGCTCTGGGGAAAGGGCAGGGGAGTGGGACTAATTGGATAGCTTTCAAAGAGCCGGCACAGGCATGATGGGCCGAATGGCCTCCTCCTGCGCTGTATTGTTCTATCATGATAGACACAAGGCTTACGTCATGAGAGAAACTAAGCTGTAATACTAAGTCTCCATTACGATTAATAGGAGTGTAAGGGAAAATATAGAGAGAGTCAGAACTAATGCACCTCAACTCCAAGCACAAAAAAGCACTTCTACGATACACGTGACATTTCCATTTCCCTTACTGGACATCCTTATGAGTAAAACTCCCTAAATACTGTTGCTTTATTTTACTTTGCACAATATAATGGCAATCAGAAACATTCAGTAAATAAGAGTGCTTTTTCACTTTCACACAAACCATTTATGAACTGAAAATAGGAACATAATCCCTGAAAGTTAGCTGATCCTTTACAGTAAACTGATTTTCCATTAGAACAATTCTGATAATCCTTAGGTAAATAGGCACTTATTTGACATCCCTCATCACATAGTACCTACAGGTTAACATTTGAACTAACCTGAGGAAATGTTGAGTACTGCTGGGAGAACATTTATTAAGTGTTGCCTTACATTTAAGATCTATGAGGGGTTCTTAACAGATAACTAATGCATTCTTTACATATGGAAAATTCATGGAAAACTAAATTGTACATTAGCTGAAGTCACTTACCAGGTCAACATTTAACAGGTGTTTCTTTCATCAAAAAACCTGTTACAATATTTTGTAGCTACTGTGCAGTTGAATAGTAACAAAAAGCCAAATGAATAAACATAGCATTGTGATTATTCCGCTCAATAAACTCAGAGGGGTAGAGTTTCTGCAAGATTGCATTGGTTTTATCAGCACAAACCAGCTGAACCGACGCAAAAGATCAAGGAATTTCTATTTACTCTGGGCGTAAATTACATCCAGCGTAATTCGAGTTTCCACGATCTTTTGCGCTGGTTCAAAAATCATCACGCTGTAGCCGGCCCCACCCACAAAACTGGCCATACGCACCCCCCATCAAAATAACAAGGATGGTGAGTTTCTGCCGATTACACCCGTCCTTTGCTGTTGGAGGAGGGTCTTCAAATTAAGCTCGTTTTCTTAGGCGCACAGGCACTAGTAGGCATGTTTTTACATCTTAAAAATATTGAATTTACTAAGAAACTGACTAGTGCACACCAAATGAAAGTAGTAAATGGTTCAGTATGTTTTTTTTTTAAGTCATTTGCAGTGATTTAAAATCAGGTTACTCACAGATGGAGGACTAGACACTTATTAAAAATGCTTATTTTTTGTGATAAACTCATTTTCAGCTGTATTAGTAAAACTGCACCAGGTTACCACTCTTAAATACATCAATTAATATTTTATATTGCAAAGAAAAAAAATAAACTTTTACACTCTGCTCAGCTGCCGAACTGCGCTGGTTCATAAAAGATTTTACATTTGTGATTATACAAATGCATTTTAGTGGAAATTCGAACTGTAACTCAACCGGCCCAATTTTCGGGCGTAATTTGCGCCCAATTACCAATTGCGCCCAAAGCGGAAACTCTACCCCATTGTCTCCCTCCCGCAACCTGTGTGACAGCAAGTGAAAAAAGAACAGAGTAAAATGCAGGTGTAATGTGGCTGTCTCACCTCCAGCACAATCAACCCTACTGTTGGTCAAATGCAAAGTAAATTGGTTGATGTTGTGGAGGAATCTACAGCTTGGACCACGTTAGCCCTATGGGTGAAGGGCCTCGGTGCCTGTGAAATAAAATGGGGAGGGATTAAGGGATAAGAGGAAACTACTCAATAACCTTTTTAATGAAAGCACCATTCCCAATGAAAATGTATTCTGCAATAATGAATTATAATACAACAACACGACTTGCATTTATATAGCAACTTTAACATAGCAAAGCATCCCAAGGTGCTTTACAATACAATTAAAAGGAGCTTGAGAGAGGGAGAGAGACAGAGGGAGACAAGCAAGTTTCACCTTTAGCTATAAATTTAACTGATATTTTACAAAGTTACAAATGTTTTTTTTAAAATCAACATGTTATCTTTTTGTACCTTCACTGATGAAGCAGTTTTAACCTTTCACAGTGTTTTAAGCGAGGATGTTTTACAATCCAGTAACCTTCCTTCACTGTAAGACAAATTAAAGCCTCTTATTTATCTTCACATTTCTACTGATCATCGTTTATCACTAATGTTAACACTATCTGTCATGAAACATATTTTTTCAGGCAACGTGCCCATATTGAACAGTTACGTCAAAGGATTTTTTAAAAAATCATTTATGGGACACTGTCAAGTCATGATTGCATGATGTTATGGTGTGAATTAAATTTGTGCCACAGTTTGTTACATCATGTTTTCCATTGCAATTTATCATCATCACTCTTTGCACCAAAATTACTGAACAAAGTAGTTTCTTCGAGAAACCTTTTGCCTGGGAGGGCAGGCTAAAGCTGGGAACTGGAGTTGGCAATGTTCAAACTTCTCTTATATTGTTTTTGATTAGAGGATATGAAATACTTGCCCTAAGTTCAGCAAAACATACCATTATATGGAACACAAAAAATTATTTTAAAGCATAAAAATCTGCCTCTTGTTACCAAGTCATACTAGTTAAATTTATAGCTAAAGGTGAAACTTGCTTGTCTCCCTCTGTCTCTCTCCAGCTCCTTTTAACTGTATTGTAAAGCACCTTGGGACGCTTTGCTATGTTAAAATTGCTATATAAATGCAAGTCACGTTGTTGAATTATAATTCATTATTGCATAATACATTTTCAATGGGAATGGTGTTTTCATTTAAAAAGGTTATTGAGTAGATAGTTTTTATGGTAATTCAATTAGATATTAGATTGCTACTAAATTTCAAAGTTTGAATAAATCAGCAAAACTAGTTCAGTTGATGCTTGAGTGGATTTGCAGAGAAGATGAATGTAAGAAGGCTATTTCAAATCTGGGCGGGGGGGGGGGTAATTATGATTTTGTGCGATAGTGTAAAACAAATGATAGCGAATCGGCAGCCAGTTTTACATTTCTCCCGATTTTTATTGTAGTCAAAATCAGGAGAGATGTAAAATGAGCTGCCGATTCGCCATCACCCGTTTTACACTATAGCACAGTCAAAATCTATCCCCCTGGTGATTACTGTTGTAGCAAACTATTTTTAAAAGTCACTAATTATATCAATCTTCTATATCTAAACTGTGTATTTGGCACAATTCTACTTCAGCAAGTAGGCCGTGAGGTTTAAATTAGACTCCCACCTTATTTGCTCTAAACATCAAATTTGCACAGGCCCTCAAATGCAAGATAATCTCTGAAAGTAATAAAGAAGGCTGCCCTAAATAGCTCCAGGAGAATATTACTGTAATGAGGATAATAACAGTAAAAGAGTTGCATGCTTAAATCTACTTAAATTACAGCCGACTAAGATTGTGTATGTGACTGGGTGAAGGAGAAGTGTAACATCATTTGTATTTTTAGCCCATATAATGGTCTTAAACTTGGATGTAACTTCATTCTTATCTAACGGGCACCAATGACAATGACTGTGGGATGTCATTTTCACTTCCAGAATCAATTGTAGACTCTCTACTGTATACATTATGGTGAGGTAGAAGAATTTACCATTAATCCAGTATGACTCTCACTATGTGCATGTGCAATATTGATGTAAAAATTAACTAGACATTCTTTTGAGAAGATGTGGTCTTTTAATGCTAATGTGTCAGTGATTCTATAATCTATCATTGTCATTTTATTGGATGCACTTTTTACCTAAAGTACTTGTTCTTTTATTAAATGTTTTGGATGGAATAAAGTTAATGGCAAGATAAAGTGGTGCAAGCATAGAATGCCCCTGGCATATTGATTTTTTGTTCTAAAGCTAGGTCTGCAAATTTAAATTAATTTTCGATGCTTCCAGCTCACAGCGTATGACCCATATCTTGTAATACCAGGTAATCGTGCTCCTGCTTCCCTCCTGTCTGGGGCAGGAACGGGTACAAAAGGGAGCCGGTTTTGTCTTGAGAATATAAAATGCGCTGCTGGTTGAGATTATTGCAGGTGCGTGTTGTAAAAGGTTTCACTTCACAAATTAAGAACATGAAGTATCTGGGTTAGATTCCCAATCAAAGGAAATGGACCCCGTAAAGTTATACTGATATCTTGGCCACTACTTTTTTTTCATATTTAAAGTATCTGTTACCCTTCCAGGAGAAATGTTTGCTGGCTTGAAAAGCACATTTAAAGTAGGCTGCAAAATATCAGAAAATGCACGGAATAAAATGAAAAAGAAATCTAAATTTCCTGAGGAGTGTCTGTCCCCAGACGAGCTCGAAAAAAATATCTCACAGTGGTGAAATTAGCCTTCAGCAGTCGCATAAAACACACTATAGTGGGAGCTGGTTTTACACAGTGCCCTATTTGTTTGTCCATTGAAGTCAATGGAAAAGAAAATCGAGCCTGGTGTAAAATGGGCTGCCGATTCACTGAGTGCGTTTCACGCGAACGGCGATGACCACTCCCCACCGTTTCTGTACTTATATTGTCCTTCATTAACTTCTAAATTTACCGCTAAGAACTTCACTTTTGTGTACTTTAGGTTTTTCCCGTACAATAAAAGTGATTGATTGTTAGTTATAACAGCAGCTTAAGTTGCGACAAGCCCACGCCCCACTGCACTCTCAATTGAAGAGGTTTCTTGGGAAATTAAGGATATATAAGTTAGTGTTTTTGACTCTAAAGTCTTCAGTCTTTAGTTCTCTGTCCTTAGCTCTTACTTTAATTTCAGTTCTTTTAGTAGTTTTTGTAGAAGTCTTTGTAGTAGGAGATGTAAGAGTATTTTGTCTGGTATATGTACAAGGGTGTTTCTGTAAAATTGAAAAGTGCATCTCCAAGAGAGAGAGAAAATTTACAGAAGTTATTACTTGGCTCTACCAGACAGATACAGGCAGATATTAATGTGTCACATAGAGATTCAATTTTTGCTGAGATCAAGGCAGGTGAGACTTAAGCCATCTAGTCCAAATACAGCTATCAGCATGGAAGGTAAATTTATCAGGAGCAATGGATCCAGGAGGAACAGATCACACCTCTACAGATGGAGGTTATCACTCTCAGAAGGCTAACACCATCTTCCCAATCTCAGACACTGATCTCAACTGTAAATTAGCAAGCAGTGAATTGTGAATTGCTGTGACATAACCGAACTGCTTTTGTAACCTCTGTTATTTATTTTGTCAATTAGCCCGACTAATTATTTGCTAACTCAGTGTTTAAGTTTAAGTGCTTCTAAGGTTAGAAAACAATTGTTAGTTCATGACTTTGTTGTCTGACATCTTCTTTGATAATTAGCAAGCCATTCACTCAGTAACTTATTCAAACATATTACAAATGGGCCAAATCTGGGCATAATTAACTCCTTGGCATAAACTAGATGGCAAAGCTCAGATGGTTGCTTGTCGAGGAGTTAAGATAAAGGATTAAGGGTTTGTCTGGTGCCCTTGATGAAAATTCTTGTCAGGGTATTGATCCCAGTGTTCTGGCACCAGTTAAAATAACCATGAAAATTACCGGATTGTGGTATAAACCCAACTAGTTTGCGAATGTCCTTCAGGAAGGGGGACCTGCCACCCCTACCCAGTCTGGCCTACATGTGACTCCAGTCCCATACTGCATGGTTAACTCTTAATACCCTCAGAGCTGGTGTGGATGGACAATAAATGTGGCCTTGCCAGCATTGCCCTCATCCCAAGAACAAATATAAAAAAACTACAAACTAATCCTAAATTTTAAGAAGCCAGGATTTAAAGTTGAGAAGTGAAACTACAAGCGATAAATATTACCAAGTACCAAAACGTTTCAGTTTTTCAACATAGCCAACCTAAAAAATGCCATTGTATCAGATGGGCCGTTTATCCACTAACTTATAACCTGGCATCCTTCAGTGACTTTCAAATCTCTGTGACACACTCCTTGCAAGACTTATCTAATCCCCAGGCTTTTCAACTGACATTAATTGGAACATTTAAAAGTGGAGCATTGGAAAAAATACTTTGCAGATTAGATTAGCTTCACACGCACATGCCATTGAAAAAGGATCAAGAAAGCTTCGGAAATATTTGAAGGGACTGAGAATGTTGCAACCTAATTAATATAAGGTATAAGGATTTCAACTTTGAAATTTAGTGCTAAATTTTCATCCCAATGCATTAGAATCATAAAAGACCTGGAGTAAAACACAATCTGGGTTTATTAATCTGTCCCATTTGAAAGATGACTGGCTTGGACCAGAGTGAAATACAAGGCTGCTAAATTCTATTAATATGTTAGTTTCATTTTGTTTTAGATTTTATATTTTTCTGCAACTGAATCAAAATGCTTTGTAATTTTTTTTTCCCTTCATTGGATTAGGTTTTTGTCCCTCCTGAACAAGGGCCTTGTACTTGTACACATGAAGCAGGTTTTACTCTAGGTCTTCGTATCACCGTTTTACATGTCTACATCATTTAATGCTGCAGTTATACTGCATGACTTGTCTGAGATTGGCAGCTGCAAATTACAAAGTGCAACTGACTACACTCAAGTCATACTGCACGCTGAGAATTGTGCTCTGTCATAGCTCTGCACAAGCATGCTTACACCTTCACGTGGAGCTCTCCACCAGCAGTGACTACATTTTACTGTTGGGACTCAATATTAAATTTATAAAGTGCAGAGCAGATCCAACAAACCACTTGAGTCCCTTTGTAAACCTGGTTTCACACCAGTCTGGAGTTATATTCCTCATGGTACTTAGCCTAAACACTGAAATGGCCTCCTGAAATGGGTATCTCACTAGTTCACTTCAATACATTCTAGAATTACAAGTGAGTGGCCTTTCAAGATATAATTGCCAGAGTTTTTCCATGAAGTCAATAAATACTCCTAGACTGGAGGCTCTTGCTACTTCGAGGCCAGTTTGTTTATGAGCAGGACATAACCCCCCTTTTGTTACTAATTTTGAACATACTGTTGGATACAGTTGCATAAAACAAAAGCAGATAATTCTACCAGAAAAAATGTTGTATGCATGCAACATATCAGTTGCCTATTGCACTCGAAACAATTTCACGAGCACATATAATCAGGTCAGTCGTTCGTTCGTTCTTCGGCATCGAAGAAGACAGCCAAAATATCATCTCATCTCATTTTCTGCGGTGAGTTCTTTGATGACTTTCGAAACCGATTTTTACTAGGAATGAGCCTCCACAGAGTGAACAGTGGATCCCGTGTATATACCAGGTTGGGGATTTTCCAAGCGAGACTTCCTCAGCTGGCTTTTACATTCAGCATCAACAGCGTGATGGGCCCCACCTCATGGTGTCTTCATGGATGGTTTTTCACCATGCTTTCTTATCAGGTCAGTATCAACAGGCTATACTAGCATGCAATAAAAAAATTACTATGCTACAGAAGGTACATTAGAACCAATATATTTCCCCATTAACTCAGTTAGTGGATCAATGCAAACCATCAATCACTAACAAGCACAGAAACATACTGTGTATTATCTCCTGAATTAATAAGAAAGAAAGAGATAGCACTTGAAACTAAATCCTCAGTTATGTTAGTCCTGTAGGCTGTCAAAGTTTCAGAACATTCCCTCCACAGATAGCTTCCTCTTACAACACCATTGCTGTAGTGATTTGGTGAGGGGGCAGCATCTTCTCAGGAATTAGAGAGCGCACAGCTACCTCAGACATCTCAATGGAAAGAAGAAACTATCTCCAATTTGCTTTGAACCCCTTACCATGTACTACTTCTTTATAGTATACACTGTCTCTATTAAACAGATTTCAAACACTGACATTGACATTAATTTGGGGGAGGGAAGGTGGTGAACTGTACAATTTGATATCCTAACAGACTGTACTTTCACCTCTGAGTTTTGAATTCAGTCTGGATTGGTACACTTGACGGATTAAATCAGTTTGAAGAATAATTATTTTGATAATGCATTTCTTTCTTCTTAAGTAAAATGGATTTCACCATTTGTTCAAATATCATAAACACACATTTAGGGTTTCAATGGTGGACTAATTCCTGCAAGATCCATGGACTATTCCATGTGATCACAAGTGTCCCTTGAATTCCACGAAAATCATGAAAAGACTGTTCTATCTGACAAGTATGTCGAGCTTAGAATCCCATTTAAACATTTAAACATATAGAGTAGTGTTCATTTTATTTTAGAATGAGGTCAAAATATGTTATGTTTCAGAATAAAATGAGAAGAATCTCCCAAAGAGCAATAATTGAGATTTGAAAAGGAACCATCCGTGCCCAGCTGACAGGAAATGCCCAAATATATTAAAAAAGTAGATGAATTCTTTCATTAGTTTAATTGAATAAGGAAAGCTTTGAAAGGCATAGCTTCATGAAAGGACAGCTCAAGGATAATATAAATGAAAAAGCTGTAGACAGTGAGTTCTAAGGCAGGCAAGAAAAGCAGCTGCTATAGCGGTTCCTTTGATGGATTTGATAGCTAAAATGATTTAGAGAACGGTACCTTGCCTTTGGCAAATAAAGATTGAAGTATTTGGTCGCACCTGAAGTGCCTTCGATGATGACCTTCACAATGAGAAATAAGTTCAAAAGGGCGAAGTGACTGTTTTTCCAATGAGTTCTGTAGAATAATATGCAGTGAACTTGTGTTAGAAAAAAAAAGCTCTTTCCCTTTACTAATGATCTGTTGACTACTTGGGTTTTGTAGGGAGGGCCAAGAAATACATAAAACTTAAGTAAAGTTTAAACAAGCTTGTATCCTTTCTTTTTTATTAAATATCTCCAACAGTACTCAGTGTTGCTGAATAAATTCTGCTATAGGAACTCAAATCCTAAATGTAGGACTTTTATACAGAACCTCCCTCCAAAATCAAATATTTGTGTAGTCCTTCCAGGATTTACCACTTAAACTAATTGTTGTTTTTGAGTTATCTCCTGATGCACACAAATAAAATAAATGTTGCTGCTTTAATCTTTTACACATTACAAAATATAAATATTTCAAAGTGCAAAAGTTTCTTGTCAAACATGTATCATGCAGTACTTGCTTGACAGAGCAGAGTTTCTTAGAGAGTATCAACATGAATCGCATCGAATTTTACAGCACAGAAACAAGCCATTCAGCCCAACAGATCTATGCCAGTGTTTATGCTCCACATGAGCCTCCTCCCACCTTACTTCATCTCACCCTATCAACATATCCTTCTATTCCTTTGTCCCTCATATACTTATCTAGCTTCCCCTTAAATACATGTGGCAGGAGTTCCACGTGACCACATGAACTTCCGGAAAAGGTCATTTTTCACAGTGATTTTTTTTAAGGAAGTCACTAAGTTCGTGGATATAGGTAGCCCAGTTGAGATTGTATACCTTGATTTTCAAAAAAACCTTTGACAAGGTGCCACATTATAGGCTACTTAATAAGACTGAATCCTGTAGGATTAGCAGGTAGATTTTGGGTTGAAGAACTTGTCCACAAATTCATGGATGATACAAAGATTTGTGGGTGTGTTGGGACCTTAGATGAGAAATTACAGGCATATCTAGATGTGATGGGGGAATAGGCTCATGTCTGGCAGATATCATTTAATATAGATAAATACACAGAACAAATATACGCAACATCCAGTGAATTTGCTCGTAGAAATTTATCAGGCCGGATTTGTCTTTTACAAATCCATGCTGATTGTACTCAATTAGCCCATTTCTCTTTAAGGGAGTATTAATTTTATCCAGTATTATGGCCTCTAGAAGCTTATCCACTTTCACTGTTAGAGACTGTTTGGTCTATAGTTCCCCAGCTTATCCTTTTGTTCCTTTTCAAACAGAAACCTTACATTGGCAGTTCTCCAGTTCTCTGGCACAATTTCAACACGGCAGGATATTTGATTGATTGTGGTCAGCGATTTTGCTATTTCCCTCAGCATTGTAGGATGCATGCCATCATGTCATTGTGCTTTTTCAACTTTGAGTTACACCAATTTTTTCAATACTATTTCCTTCTCTCTAGTTATTCTATCTAATTGCTCCATCTCCTCACCTTGTATCCTTCCATTCCCACCACCACACTCTTCTGTGAAAATCAAAGCAAAATATATATTTTTAGCATCTCCGTCACTCCTTCATCCTCCTAAGTTTCCTTCCTTCATCTCGAATCAACCCTACCATTCTTTAACTATTCTTTCACTTTTTGTCTTTATAAACTCTTTTACTATTTTCCTTTATGTTATCTGACAATCAGTCTTCATATCCTCTCTTGGACTTTTTTTTTGCTTCCCCTCTATATTTTCTATGTTCCACTTGACTTTGTTTTGTATCGCCTTTGTATTTTGAAATGATATTGTTTATAGCAGCAAACAGAAAGTCGATCATCTGCTTCTATAACAGGTGTTACAGACATTCCTGACTCTAACATTTTCACAAGTTAATTTTTAACCGCAAATTTATATAGCTATATGTCTGAAATCTCTGACTTACCCAGTTAACTTACTTAAAATAAAAATTCAATGAGAAATAGTTCAATGTCATGTTCACTACACACTAATATTGTGATCACACTGTAGCATAGAGAATACAATGCTGCTGTTGAAACCAGTCTTGACTATTTCAGGCTATTTCCAAACTACAACAAAGAACTTTTAAAAAGTTATCGTTCCGAGTCTGCCAAGAGCTCGCTGTGTAAGCAATGTACAGATGAATTTAATACTTACAATTATTTCTCAACCATCATTCCCATTAATCCATAATCATGTCAGTGCAATTAAAGACAGTTAATGGTTATTAGAGGCTGGCAAGAAAAGCTTAAAAATATACAAATGTGGAAAGGTTACTCTGTATATTATATGGTGAGAGATTGTGAGTTACTCTCATCATCAAAGGCCATACAAGAAACATTTTCACGTCCATTCTGTCCATTTTCTTCAAAAAATTAAAAAAGTTAGTAGGCTTGGTTAGCTTGCATCATGATTTGATGACCTAAGGCACAAAAGCATTCTATTTGCCATCTTGGAATCTTTTTCACAGCCGCTGCATTAAGTTTGATGATCAATACAGGTTACAACACTCACTAAAGCTTCACAGTATGTCACATTGTTCGGGAGCACAAGTAGATTCATAAAAGTCTATTTATCACTGCAATCACTATCATAAAGTGTAAGGTATGACTAACCGCTGTATTCAGATTTGTTTCCTTCACCACCTTGTTCAGCGATGTACAATCCCTACCACTTATACCATCCACACTTATCATGGATAGCCACTTATATCAGGCAATCGGCACTAACTATTTGCCATTACCTTAGGAGTCAATTGCAAAGGTGCCGCTTAAAAACGCTATTAAGCACTATTTCGGGCATACTTTGTCATGAAATCCTCCTCTTAACAGATTTTCCTGCTTCAATAGCTGCAGGTTTTCATCCTACATCCATTTCTCGTCTTGCAGCAGCTGCCTGAGAGTTTGTTTTCTTTGTCTCTCATTTTCCTTTCTTACTGTGCCACTTCGGTACTCTCCTGTTTGGTTGGATAAAAGGTCAGTGCTACAGTCCCATAAAGTCACACGGCTGCCTCCTGCTATTTGTTTTATCGTCCATAGCGGGCAAATCGCGTTAACACCAACGCGCCTGTTATAAGCAATGGGGATGGTATTGTTTAATTCTTATTCATAACCCTTAGCATAGATATTATTGCTTTGTATTTTCAAATAAAGCCTCCATCTGTCAATAATCTTCCCACGTGATGTGGCTATGGATCTCTTTAACAATCGGCCATTTCTTTATATCATCCCATTTTCCCATATAACTTGGTGCTCATCTATAATATATACCCTCTGTGACATACACATCTTGCTTTATAGATATTACAACAACCATGATACCTTTTTACTGATCAACCATTGTGGTACTACTCCCAACTACCATACCATTAACATTCTGCTCGAAGAACTTGGTTGCCTCAGGAGCTAATCATTTCTTATTTAACATTCAAAATTAAGTACATGAGATATTATAGGAGTTGAAGACTTTAATTCAATATATTTATTTCTCTTGTACTTATGTCATCAGAATCTCTAATCCAAATTGTAATTCCTTCGATAGCAGAATCTATTTTTCTCAAGTAATAAATGCAGCTGCTCTCAGTGGTGCTTATTATGAAGTATTGATTTAAATGTACGTGTTCTGATCCTCATCGACATTACGTCAACTTTCATGGGAAAATAAAAGTATAATAAACTCCTTTGAGAAGCTGCAGATGGCTCAGTTGCTAAATGCAGTACCCAGTGTGGAACTGAACCAGATAGATCAGGAAGATGCCAGGTTTAATCCTCAGTCTGCCCTAAATTGCATTAGCACTACAATTATCCTCAGCACCTTTTCGCTAGGGAGAAAAGGGAAAACAAATCAGCCAGGGTTCTCACTCCCAATTGTTATCTGGTAATCCCTTATGGAAAGTTGCCCAGGTTTGGACTTTGGGTGAGAGGAGGATGAAATTTGGCTGTGACACCACCTCTCTCTCAGTCAAATAATCATCTCACACATATAAAACGACCACTTAGGTGAAGAGAGAGGAAAAAATAAAATCACAATTAAATAAGTTACTTGTCAAGCAGGTGCTGAAACAATCAACAGAAACGTAATTCAAATCATTTGCGAAGCTTGGGCTCGGGGAATCTACTGTGCACTAAGCTGGTAGTAATTGAGAATTTTATTCCCGGTCAGACCTTCACATCAACACTGATCAGTGCTGATTTGGTGTTTCATTAATAGAATTGTTTGGGGATTAGATATAGCAAAGCCAATTCTGCTTCAGAGTAGACATTCAGGTTGTCTTGTTTACAAAGAATACCGAGATGTAAAGCTAAATTACCTGGTGTAAATTCAATGGGCTCGATTTTAAAAGGTCGGCAGAATGGGGGGGGTGGTCAATGGGCGTGCGGCAAACCCGAATAATAAAAACTTAACGCTCCCCACGCGATCACGACTTAATTGCGCCATGTTGTGCAGGACACAACATACTACAATAATGTGACCGACTCTCGCAGTGTGTATTGAAGCGCTCCCCTAGAACAATCAAGGCACCAAAATTGCATCTTCAGCAGTCCTACCGCATGTTCAGTTGTAGACCTGGTGGTGATGTGGCTATCGTTGTAGCGACGCCATTGCTCGCTGATGGGGTTCCTCAGAGGTGTCATGAATCATGTGTGAAGGGGGTATCCTTGTCCCAGGGGAGCTAGCCCCGAAGGCTGTTCAGTGCGTGGAAGAGGCCCGGGATGTTGGATTCCCTCAGAATGAACGAATCGTGGCAGCTGCCAGGGAATCTGGCACACACGTAAAGAAATCTTTTGCGGTGGTCACAAACGAGCTTGATGGAGTGATACCCCTTTCTGTTGATGAACAGTCCTGATTCATGTGGAGGTGTTCAGATTGCTATATGGGTGCAATTGATTGAACCCTGCACCCGTGGGAAGCCAGCCACAGAGTGGAATCCCACTACCCTTTCCGGCTGGCTGAGGTCATCCATGGGGAAGTTGACATATTACGAGGCCCTGTGAAACAAGCCGTCGGTGACCTGCCTTATGCACAGACGACTGAGAGACCCTGGCGATGTCACCGTTGGCACCCTGTAATGATCTGGAGGCGAAGAAGTTGAGGGCAGTGGTCACTTCAACTGCGATAGGTAATGAGATGCCGCTAGGCCCAGCCAGGAGCAGCTCGGCACGAAGGAGGCTGCAGATGTCTGCAACCACCTGGCATCTCACTTTCAGCATCTGTATGCACTGCTCCTCAGAGAGGTCCAGGAAGCTGAGCCTCAGTCTGTAGACACTCTGACAAGGGTAGTGCCTCCTGCAACGTCGCTCCCTCTGTTATTCCCCTTTGTGCTGTTGTGTAGGTGCCTGTGGCGCAGCACTGTGTTGTGGAGCTCCAAGTGGCGGAAGAGCACACCGTGCCTGGCGAGGATGGTAACGTTCCACGTCCTCGGATGTACTGGTGAATGCAGCCATCGCATCCCCCATCCTGATGGTGTCAGTTTGAGGGGGTCCGAAAAGTTGGTTAATATGTGTAAACAGAACAATTGAGTGGCAACCAAGAATTTTCAGTCTAAATACAAAGATCTCCCAGCCAAAAGTTTGTCTGAGAGAACTGAGTGCCCTGCTGCAATAACTCACCTTTTATCCCATCTGTCAAACAGGCATTTAAATGTCCAAATGGCTGCCGGCTGAAACATAACCCATTCCCCATGGCGTGTTTCACACAGCACGGGAAACACGCAGAGGCAGCATTGAAATCGCTTGCCTTCATTCTGAATTAGATTCATGTACATTTCAAGTATTGCTTGTTTAAGTATCGTCCCGCAGCTTTAAATGCCAGCGGGACTTCTGGGTTCGGGAACAGCGCACGCGCCCAGATGACTCTGGGTTGTGCGCGGTCTTAGGTGTGTTGGAGCCGGGATTTCTACCCACTCCCGGAAATCGTGATTTCCTTCCCCCCCACCACCCCCGCCCCCAAAGCATCCGCAGTTCTGGTTTAAAATCAAGCCCGATACGTCTGTACGTATATATAATGGACCATATACATACATTTGTAGTGCTGTGTTTGGGACGCAGAGTGTTGATTTAACCTCCCTCTTCCCCACACCTCTAAAATATCAACCCACAGAAGAAATCAACAGTGTGTATTTCTGAGCCAGTTAGAATCCACTGCTGCCTGCCTCCCTGCAGCTTTGATTTACTCTGATCTGATCTTCTAATACATTTTAATGTCTTTTCCCCTTTGAATGTGTTTCTGCTATGCCACTAGGCTAGGATAGCTACAATGTGCAAACAAGAGCCCCTGCAGTGAGCCTTCTAAAGTAATGGGTAAAGAGAAGCACTTTGGTAACAAGCAGAAAACACTGTTGATAATCTGCTTTTATAACTTCTGTGCATTTTGAATGCAGGAATTCAGGAATAGGAGTTGGGTGCTGGATTGAACAGTACTGAACTAAACCCCCATCACTCAGTTTAAGAGACGAACCGCATGTAGCAACAAATTCTGAAGCAGAAAACAATTTTTAATGTCAAAAGCAAAAGATAAAAATCTTTGTTGACAATCTTAGCCTGTCCCTTTAAGCCAGATATCACCAAAGCAAGAATGCCAGTGTTTTTATGGGGGTGCTCAGCTCCAATCTGCCTCCAGTGCTTTTGAAGAAAGCCTGTGTATAGGTCCATTTGAGATGTTCCACAACTGACAGGAGCAACGTGGGATTTAGCTCACTGGCAGATTCAGTGAAGGGAGAGTGAGAGCATGGGACTGACGCCACACAGGCAGAGGTGACCCAGGTCTGGCTGCCCTGGAATGTAATTTTATGAGAAATCTCTGAGAACACTGAATTCGGTGTTTTATGAATGGTGTCTGGATAAGTGTCTGTGTGTGTTTTTCAACTCTTTTTCAATGTCTCTTTTTCTGACATCCATCAATAATTGGAATGTTAGAATTTTATAACTAGCAACAAAGCATAAGTGATAATAATCAGAGCCTTTCTGTTTGCCTGATAATCATTCAAAATTCAATTAATTTGTCTTATTTTATTTTGTGAAAAAAAATTAGGACGTGGAAAGACAGTCTATCATTCTCTTTCTCTTGATTGCTCTCTCAGCTTGAAATGCTTTTTGAAATTTATAGACTGTTTAAATTTCAAACTCAAACAAAAGTTATAACAGATGTGTAATGAATGCTAGCATGTTTATCTCTCTCACTCACACATCATTTTTTTAAAAAACAGAAAAGTTAAGATAAACTTTAGAAATTTGCCCCTCGAGACATTCTTCAATTAATTTATGAATAACAGACAAAAAGATATCACAACAGCCTGACGATAAAGAATTGTAAGAGTTGTGTTAACTAAATACGATTGATGCATCCTGTGAAAGTGTACACACTGCATTTGCTCAGACTGCTGGATCTGTCGTTAATGAACAGAGTCACAGCTCTGGGCAAAGATATCAAATCCAAGCCCAGGCTTTTGTGAGAGGCTGAGGCCTTCAAGTAAAAACATCAATAAAGATATTAAAAGACATGAAAATTTCAATGGTAAATTGAATCATGTTATTGTGAAATGCTTTATATTGGTCTCAAAGTAAAATTTAAAATATCGGAGAGAGTTCAATACAGTATTTAATCTGTTGAACTATTTTTCTCCTGTATCAAATTACATTTTACAATAAAATACAAACTTGTACTTTACCCTGAAATAGGTGGTCTTCCAGCAGGGTATATTTGCACCCAGCACAAAAATCAGGAGTATCCAATGGGGAACCAATACTAATTTCAGTAGAATCTAGCGATATAAAGGTAGATTTGTAGCTGTCAGGGAGGCTACATCTCATCTACATATAAGCTTCGTAAGAAGCGCAGGCCTGTCTAGGAAAGCTGTCTTTTGCAGTGAGTATGAACAATGTTGGAAGAGGGTCCAAATTCTAGTGGTTTTTTTTAGACTCATTGCTCTGAAATATGAGACATTAATTTTCTCAAGTGCCTATTTTTCTGATCTGGCACGCAGAGTATCATTTACCATCAAGATAGATGATGTTTTCAATGGCTTCCTAAAATGTCTCCCAGAAACTAGATATGGATGATGGTCCTTCCAGTTATTATTATTTTCTTCTTGGGAAACACTTCGATTCTGTTGTTGTTGTCAAATTACAACCTGATTATAGTAAAATATTGAGCACATCACTCGTTGTGTAGTTCATAAGGAACAATGCAATATGTTTCATAGCTCAATTGACACTAGTGCCTCCAGTCATAAAGTGACTAATCTCTGTCAACTCAATGCTGATTTTTTTTTTCAATGGTAATTAAAAGTGTTTAGTTCAGCTATTTAAAATAATGAGTCAATGATTCCCAAAGCTCTTTCCACATTATTTAGTCAGTTAGAGATCAGGAGCATGTCCTAAAGCAACAGAGAATGTTTGGATTACTTAGCCTTTCGAACAATATTTGAGCCTAAGTCAAGTTTTCAGTTGTTTCATGATGAATTTGAATTAGGTGTTTTCTCCATTTCATCAAATTGCCCCAAAACACTAAAAGGGACACTGTATACATAAACAGATTGATATCACTACACTGTGCAATTTTACTAATGAATGTGCTCAATGCTCCCCAATTTAAAAAAAAATTGCTGTCTATTTTTAACTGCCTTCAAGGTAGCAAACAAAAGGATCTCATACAAACACACTGACGTGTTTATTATTAATATTGCATTGCTTGGTTTCAGCTCAAAAGTTTCAGGCAAACCATGCTTTCCTTGGGGGAGGGTGGGGTGGGAGGAGGGAGTGGGGGGGTGGAGAAAAGAGCGAGGAGAATCACTTGTCATTTCCATCATGATGACAACATGCACAAGTATGATATCAAAAGTGCTGAAACACAAAACATATCCCAATATCTTGTCATCCTGACAGGAGAAGACTGTTGGTCCATCCAACTTTCCACAAGATTACAACTGTTGGTTTATCTAGCCGATCCATCCAATTTCCCGCAAGATTACATTGATGCATTTAAATCTAATTCACTGCTATTAAAAGAGCTGAAGCAGAAAACATGTAACAATTATCTTCTGACAATCATGTTTTACAGCAGTTCAAGAAGAAGGCCCGCCAACACCTTCTCAGGGCAACTAGGAACAGGCAATGAATGCAGCTTTGCCAAGGTCACCCACATTCCAAGAATTTTTTTAAAAACAGATATGTGTATTTTTAAAGAAACAAAAAAGATCTCCTGATGCTTTTCATGAAGGCACCCTTCTCACGAGCCATCGCCTCATATCATTTCATTGGAAACATGATACAATGTCACTCCATATATATTTTAGGGCAAATGCATTAAAAAATCTCCAGTGTGATATAGTGAAGGCTGATTCTCTATAGACACTTAATTTCAAATCACAGATGATATGAATTACCAAATCAAGGTGGAAATAATTTTGCCCCAATAGATGAAGCATCACACGCATGCATCTTGGACAGAGAGAATGAAATCACTGGAGAAGTGATTTTTAAATGTGATACAAGTAAACATTTTTACGACATTCTGGAGAAAGCAAATGAGACGGAGCAAAATAAGTTCATACATGCACAACGAACAAAACTTAATAATCTGCCACATATACATTACTGAAAAAATTGAATAACTCAAGTAATATATTCAGAATTAGTTACTAAATAAATGAATATCATCTTGTCAAATGATACATTTGACAAGACATTGTGATAGGTTTTCTGCTTCCACACTTTTGTTAAACAGAACGGAAGCTTTTAGCACTGTGCCATTGGGAAGCAGATTGCTAAGAATCACTGAAACATTTTGGACAAATATACTGGGATAATGCACTAGAAATAGGATCTGTGCATTTGCCACCTGACCAAGATTATATTTGAAATGTCAGTCATAACAGATGGCAATAAAACTTAACACACAAAAAGCAATAAATAATTAATCAAACTTCATTCTGAAAGAACAATTTCTGTGACAATATTGAACTAACCAAAACATAGAGGATTTAAAATTACATTACTATACTGCATGTTTACGAAAAAAGCACACTGATGAACAGAATATAGCAACAATTTGCAGTCAGCAGGAGCCCATCGGCCCATCTAACCTACCCATCCAACGTCCCACAAGATTGCAATGACATATTTGTAAATATAGTATACTTGCAGTAATATACATACAGTAAATACAGTATATATACAGTAATATCAGAGCATAGGAATATAGGAACAGGAGTAGGCCATTCAGCCCTTCGAGCCTGCTCCGCCATTTGATAAGATCATGGCTGATCTGTGATCTAACTCCATATACCTGCCTTTGGCCCATATTCTTAATTCCTTTGGTTGCCAAAATGCTATCTATCTCAGATTTAAATTTAGCAATTGAGCTAGCATCAATTGCCGTTTGCGGAAGAGTGTTCCAAACTTCTGCCACCCTTTGTGTTTAGAAATGTTTTCTAATCTCACTCCTGAAAGGTCTGGCTCTAATTTGTAGACTGTGCCCCCTACTCCTAGAATCCCCAACCAGCAGAAATAGTTTCTCTCTATCCACCCTAGCCATTCCCCTTAATATCTTAAACTTCGATCAGATCACCCCTTAACCTTCGAAACTCTAGAGAATACAACCCCAATTTGTGTAATCTATCCTCGTAACTTAACCCTTGAAGTCCGGGTATTATTCTAGTAAACCTACGCTGCACTCCCTCCAAGGCCAATATGTCCTTCCGAAGGTGCGGTGCCCAGAACTGCTCACAGTACTCCAGGTGTGATCTAACCTGTTGAAACTTAAAACATATCACCTGAAAACATTAACAAAATATTTTTTGCCTGGCTGGAACTTGTCAAGTTTCATGTTCCTCCCACCTTTGCTTATAGCCTGTTCCACGTGCTTAGCACTCTTTTACAGAAAATATTTTGCCTGAATTTAGAATTTTCTATTGTCATCCTTAATTTGAAACTATGATCCCTTGTTGTTAAATTTCCTATGTGGCGGAAGAACTTACCTGAATTTTAATATTGTATCAAATCAACCCTGAGTCTTTGCATTTTAAAAGAGAAAAGTTCCAGTGTAGTTTCACATCTCCTCATAGTTTTGTTCCTTAGCTGTGGAATTAATCTACTCTGTCCAATAACTTGATATCCTTTTCAAAGTAAGGAGACAAAAACTGCACATAGTATTCTAGATGTGGTCTTGCCAAGGCCAGATAAATTTTAAACTTACCTCTCTTGACTTCTAAGTTGCATCCCTATCTATACATCCAAATTTGTTTTCCTAACCATCAGTGAACACTGTATTGACTGCTTAAGTGGCCTGTCCATCAAAACACCAACATCTTTTTCCTGTGGTGCCACCTCAAGCAAATTTAATTTTGTACATAATCCACACTATTCTTTCCACTACCGAATCTCATACATTGCTCTGTATTAAATTTTATCAGTTACTTCTTTTCCCACAGACCGAGCCTCTCCAGGTCCATTTATTGATCATCATTTGCCACTGCTCTCAGTTTGATGTCATCTGCAAATTTACACACTTTGGCCACAACTCCATCCTCCATATCATTGTAAAAATAACAGCACTCTTGACATCTGAGGCACACCACTAACAACTAGCTGCCACCAGATACCTCCCTCTATGCCTCGACTTGTTGTCTATCACCCAGCCAATTTCTAATTTAGTCCAATATGTTGTCAGCCGTCCCATGGGTTTACATTTTCTTTAGTTGTCTATTGTAGCGGAAAGTGTCAAATACACTGTATCTGTACTCTAGAGCAGAAAATTCAGGTGTACTATTCACTTTTGTCACTGCTGTAATGATACTTTGAAATCTTAGACTTTGTTAATATCACTGACCCTAAGTCTAATTCTGTATGAACTCTTCATAATTGACCTTTAGTAAAACATAATAAATAAATATCAGCATTTTTCTCATTGTTTGCAAATGTTCATGAAGCCATTTTGGAGACCAAGTCCTCGGTGCAGCATTTAACACAAACAAATAATCTGCTCGCACTTGCTACTCATAGTGCACCACTGTTTACTTGCATCTGCTTTTGCTCTAAAATTGGCAGAGGGAGAGAAAACTAGTAAAAAGGCAAATATATAGTCAAATCCCACAAGGAAATACCCACAGCTTTAGATCAACAGAAATAAAAAACCATGGGTAAATTAAGATGGTGTATTAGCAGTTATTAGCATTACCAGTACAAACAATCCCTGACATGGAGAAAGTGCTTCTTCTTTAACGTAACTCCCAGTCAGGTACTTAACTCTGAGCAGTTTCAGATCCTCATGAAAGACATCAGTGGACACATGTTAGAAGCAATGTAACAGTTATGCAAACAAAGGATATCAACTGTTTGTCCAGTGGAAGATCTTTACAAGCTTAACTTTTTGCAGCAAGAATTGTAGTTATTTAAGATTGCACCTTTTGTACAATATTCAGTTAATCAACAGAAAAGCATAGCGTTCTTCATTTCTTCTCTTTGACCTTCCTATTTTTCTTCCTGCAGCCAGAAGGGTGAGACATTTTGAGCTGGTGAATTTTATCCTGTTCTACATCACCATTAAGAGCTCATAGATCCTGTTTTCTAAAAGGTGGGACAAGCCTGATTCGATCTTTCTCCCAAATGCTGATATACTCTATTCGCATTAAATACACCATCTTGGGGCCCCAGCCTTAACTGGCCAAATCTTTTCTGTATAAACAAGTTTAAATATTATTGGAGATTTGGATTGGGTCACGTGATTCCTTAGGCTAAATTCAAAAAATTGATTGCTATAGTTACAGAGGCATTCCATTATCTTTCTGTTACATAGTTACATAGAATGCACAACAGAGAAACAGGCCATTCGGCCCAATAGGTCCATGCTGGTGTTTTTGCTCCACACGCGCCTCCTCCCTCCCTACTTCATCTAACCCTATCAGCATATCCTTCTATTCCTTTCTCCCACATGTGATTATCCAGCTACCCCTTAAATGCATCTATGCTTGTCACCTCAACTATTCCTTATAGTAGCGAGTTCCACATTTTAACCACTGTCTGGGTAAAGATGTTTGTCCTGAATTCCCTATTGGACTTATTAGTGACTATCTTATATTTATAGCCCCTGGTGGAAACATCTTCTCTACGTCTACCCTATCAAACCCTTTCATAATCTGAAAGACGAGGAACCGATTAGGAAACAGGCTATTTTAGACCTAGTATTGTGTAATGAGACAGGGTTAATTAATAAACTTATAGTTAAGTATCCTCTGGGGAGGAGTGATCATAATATGATAGAATTTCATATTGAGTTTGAGAATGATGTAGTTAAGTCCAAATCTAGGATCCTATATTTAAACAAAACCAATTACATACGTATGAAGGATGAGTTGGCTAAGGTAGATTGAAAAATTAGATTAAAAGATATGACAGTAGATAAGCAATGGGGAACATGTAAAGCATTAATTCATAATTCTCAACAAATATACATTCCCTTGAGGAATAAAAACTCCACGGGAAAAGTGAACCAGCCGTGGCTAACTAGAGAAGTTAAGGATAATATTACATTTAAAGAAGAGGCTTACAATGTTGCCAAAAAGAGTAGTAAGCCTGAGGATTGTGAGGGTTTTAGAAATCAGCAAAGGATGACCAAGAAATTGATGAAGAGGGAGAAAATTGAATATGATAGTAAACTAGCAAGAAACATAAAAACGGATTGCAAGGGCTTCTAGAAGTATACAAAAAGGAAGAGATAAGCGAAAGTAAACATGGGTCCCTTAGAAGCAGTGACAGGAGAAATTATAATGGGGAATATGGAAATGGCAGAGATGTTAAACAAATATTTTGTATCTGTCTTCACAGTAGAAGACTCAAAAATCATATTGGAAATAGTGGGGAACCAAGGGTCTAATGAGCATGAGGAACTTAAAGTAATTAATATTAGTAAAGAAAAAGTACTGGAGAAATTAATGGGACTAAAAGCCGACAATTCCCCCGGACCTGATGGCCTACATCCTAGGGTTTTAAAAGAGGTGGCTGCTGAGATAATGGGTGCATTGGTTTTGATCTTCCAGAATTCTCTAGATTCTAGAACTGTCCCCGTGGATTGGAAGGTAGCAAATGTAACCCCACTATTCAAGAAAGGAGGAAGAGAGGAAACAGGAAACTATAGGCCCGTTAGCCTGACATCTAGGGAAAATGCTAGAATCTATTATTAAGTATGTACTAACAGGGCACTTAGAAAATCATAATATGATTAGGCAGAGTCCAGGTGGTTTTATGAAAGGGAAATCATGTTTGACAAATCTATTAGAGTTTTTTGAGGGTGTAACTAGCAAGGTAGATAAGGGGGAACTAATGGATGTAGTATATTTAGATTTTCAAAAGGCATTTGATAAGGTGACACACAAGAAATTGTTACACAAGATTAGGGCGCATGGGATTGGGAGTAATATATTAGATGGATTGAGCTTTTTTTTATTCGTTCATGGGATGTGGGCGTCGCTGGCGGGGCCGGCATTTATTACCCATCCCTAATTGCCCTTGAGAAGGTGGTGGTGAGCCGCCTTCTTGAACGGCTGCAGTCAGTGTGGTGAAGGTTCTCCCACAGTACTGTTAGGAAGGGAGTTCCAGGATTTTGACCCAGCAACGATGAAGGAACGGCGATATGTTTCCAAGTCGGGATGGTGTGTGACTTGGAGGGGAACGTGCAGGTGGTGTTGTTCCCATGTACCTGCTGCTCTTGTATTAGTTAATGGACAGAAAACAGAGTAGTAGGAATAAACGGGTCATTTTTGGATTGGCAGGTTGTAACGAGTGGGGTGCCACAAGGATCAGTGCTTGGGCCTCAGGTGGTGGCAATATATATCAATGACTCAGATGAGGGGATCGAGTGTAATGTATCCACATTTGCCGATGATACAAAGCTATGTAGGAAAGTAAGCTGTGAGGAAGATGTAAAGAGACTGGAAAAGATATAGACAGGTTAAATGAGTGAGCGAGAAGGTGGCAGCTGGAGTATAATGTGGGTAAATGTGAAATTATCCATTTTGGTAGGAAGAATAGAAAAGCAGAATATTTTTTAAAAGGTGAGAGACAAAGAAATGTTGGTATTCAGAGGGATTTGGGTGTCCTGGTGCATGAATCACAGAAAGTTAACATGCAGGTACAGCAAGCAATTAGGAAGGCCCATAATATGTTAGCCTTTACAGCAAGGGTGTTGGAGTATCAGAGTAAGGAAGTCTTGCTGCAATTATATAGGGCTCTGGTGAGACCACACCTGGAGTACTGTGTACAGTTTTAGTCTCTTTACCTGAGGAAGGATATACTTGCCTTGAGGGGGTGCAACAAAGATTCACTAGATTGATTCCTGGGATGAGACAGCTGTCTTATAAGGAGCGATCGAGTAGATTGGGCCTATATTCTCTGGAGTTTAGAGGAATGAGAGGTGATCTCATTGAAACACATGAAATTCTTAGAGGGCTTGATAGGGGAGGTGCTGAGAGGCTGTTTCCCTGGCTGGAGAGTTTAGAACTAGGGGTCATAGTCTCAACATAAGTGGTCAGTCATTTAAGACCAAGATGAGGAAAAGTTTCTTCACTCAGAGGGTTGTGAATCTTTGGAATTCTCTACCCCAGAGGGCTGTGGATGCTCAGCCATTGAGTACATTCAAGACTGAGATCGATAGATTTTTGGACACTAAGGGAATGAAGGGATATGGGGATAGGGTGGGAAAGTGGAATTGAGGTAGAAGATCGGCCATGTTCTTCCTGAATGGCGGAGCAGGCTCAAGGGGCTGTGTGGCTTACTCCTGCTCCATTTTCTTTTGTTTTTATGTTCTTAGGACCTCTATGAGGTCAACTCTCAGTCTTCTCTTTTCTAGAGAAAAGAGCCCCAGCCTGCTCAACCTTTTCTGATCGGTATAACCTTTCAGTTCTGGTATCATCCTAGTAAATCTTTTTTGCACCTTCTCCAGTGTCTCTATATTCTTTTTATAATATGGAGACCAGAACTGTTCACAGTACTCCAAGTGTGATCTAACCAAGGTTCTATACAAGTTTAACATAATTTCTCTGTTTTTCAATTCTATCTCTCCAGACATGAACCCCAGTGCTTGGTTTGTTTTTTTTATGGTCTTATCAACCTGCATCGGTACTTTTAGTGATTTGTGTATCTGTACCTCCAGATCCTTCTGCTCCTCTACCCTATTTAGACTCATATTATCCAAGCAATATTTTGCTCTCTTATTCTTCCTACCAACATGTAATACCCCACACTTATCTGTATTGAAATTCATTTACCAATTACACACCCATTCTGTAAGTTTATTAATGCCTTCCTGTATTTTGTTGCAGTCTTCCTCGCTATTAATTATACTTCCCAATTTGGTGTCGTCGCAAATTTTGAAATTATAATTTCAATTCCCAAGTCAAAATTGTTTATGTAAATGGTGAACAAGTGGTCCCAGCACTGATCCTTGTGGAACACCACTTCCCACCTTTTGCCAGTCTGAGTAACTACCTTTAACCCCGCTCTCTGTTTACTGTTTTGCAGCCAGTTTGTTATCCATTCTGCTACTTGACCCGACTCCACGTGCTCTGACCTTAGTCAAGTCTACTATGTGGTACCTTATCAAAGGCCTTTTGAAAATCCAAATATATTACATCTATTACATTATCCTTGTCTGCTCATTCCATTACTTCTTCAAAGAATGTAATTAGGTTGGTCAAGCATGACCTTCCTTTTTGAAATCCATGCTGACTATTCTTTGTTATATTTTCGGTTTCTAGATGTTTTTCTATTACGTCTTTGAGTAAGTATTCCATTATCTTTATCATAACTGCGTTAAGCTAATTGGTCTATAGTTCCCTGCACTGGTTCCATCTCCCTCTTTACATATGGGAATCATATTAGCTGTCCGCCAGTCCTCTGGCACTATTCCCTTTATTAATGAATTTATATATATATGTAATAGTGCCTCTGCTATCTCTTCCCTAACTTCTTTTTATATGCGCGGGTGCAATCCATCCAGATCAGGGGTCTTATCCTCTTTAAGTTTGGTTCGTTTATCAATTATCTCCCCCCCTTTCTTTCTTAAATTTCTTGATATCTTTTTTGATCCCTTCTTCAAATGTCATGCCCACCATGTTAGTCTCCCTGGTAATGAGGCAAAGTAATTATTCAATATTTCTGCCATTTCACTGTCATTACCTGTGAGTTTATCGTATGTATCCCTTAGTGGCCCCATCCCTATCCTGATATTTCTTTTGTTATTTATGTGTCTGTAGAATACTTTACTATTTATTTTTATACTCCTTGATAATTTAATTCTGCTGTTTTTCTTTGCCTTCCTATTTGTTTTTTTAAAAACTTCTTTGCTAACCTTTTCCTATTCCCTTTTGCCATCCTCTCCTTGGTTGTCTATGTACTTAGTGTATGCTTTTTTCTTCAGTTTTAATTTTGCCCTTATTTCTTTATTCATTCATGGTGTATCATCACTGGCTAGTTTGTTCTTGCTTTTTAGCAGGATATATTTCTCCTTGACTCTATTTGATCAGCATTGTAAATGTTTCCCACTCCTGTTCTATTTCTTTGTTAATCAGTAAATCTTTCCACTTTATTTTCCCTAGTTCCATTCTCATCCACTGAAAATCAGCTTTATTCCAATTTATTACTTTGGTTTTTGACTTGCTTATGTCCTTCTCAATCTTTACCTTAAACATTATTCTGTTGTGATTGCTATTGCCGAGATGTTTCCCTACACTTACTTCTCTTATCTGTTCTGCTTCATTTCCCATCACTAGATCCAGCAGTGCTTTCTCCCTTGTTGGGCTTTTTACATACTGGGTAAGAAAGCAATCCTGCACACAATGTAAAAACTTCATTTCCTGTACCCCTTTACCAACCTCTTCTTGCCAGTTTATTTGGGGATAATTAAATTCTCCCATGATTATTATTCTATGTCCTTTATTCATTTCACATATTTGCTGACATATTTCTTCCTCCACCTCCTTTCTGCTATTAGCAGGTCTGTAGTATACCCCTGCTCGCGTGATCGATCCCTTCTTATCTTTCATTTCAATCCATACAGATTTTGTTTCCATCCTTCTTTAAGTTATGTCCATTTTTTCTACTGCCATTATGTTATCTCTAATTAGTACAGCAACTCCACACCCTCTTCTTCCTTCCCTAATCTTTCTGATTGTTATGACCAACAATATTTAGTTGCCAGTCTTAAAAGAGGTGATTAGCTGATTTCTACTCAGGTCAGTTTTAACATCCAGCTATACTTTACTTCTAATATTTAGCAACTGCAAGGAGAACATCCAATTACTTTTTACGGTTAAGTTGCCGACAAAGAAAACTTTCCACGAGATGCAGCATTGAACTAAAACAGGAATTTACAGTAGAAAGCACTCACTTCATAATTATGGTTAGCTATTCTTTCAGAGAAAGAGATTATGCGTTCCTATTTAAATATAGTAACACAAAAATAAGTTTGTAATATTTATGGTCCCTGATTTCTGCAAGATTAAACTCCTTAATGTGAACATGCTTGCTCCCTTGAGATGTTTATCTTCCAGAAGCATATACTTGCTATACTACTTTTCATATGATAGCTTTGTTTATTTAGCTTTCTACAATATGTTTTGAGCCAATGTGTCCTGCTGTGTCATATATTAAGAGTGCAATTTTTCACATCAGTGCTTTCAGACGAGGTACAGTGATTTGCAAAATTCAAAATGATACAAGGAAATCAAATTGAAACATACATGCAAGTACCATATTTATTATGAAAACATTTAGGGGGTAATTTTAACCCAGAGCCAGGAAAGGTTGGAGGGGGGTTGAATCGTGGATGGGAAACCCGGAAGTATGGATTGACAGGCTGGCCTCAGTCGGACAGGAGCAGAGCAAGGAAGAGGATGTGGAAAGGTAAGTCTTTCATTGTATGGATGGAGGGGCAAGGCATGGGGGGGGCATGGGTGGGCACAGGGGAATGGGGGGCCATGGGTGGGCATGGGGACACCGATGGGCATGGGAGCCCTTTGGGCACAGTGGGCATGAGGGTCACGGGGGGGTGAAATCAGTCATTGGAGGAGTCATTGGGGGAGGGATCGGGGATAAGTCACTGGGGTGGAGGAGGCAGATCAGGGGTCATCGTTGTGGTCCGCCATCATTGGGGGGGAAATCAGGGGTTATCGCAGGGGTCCGCAATAATGGAGGGAGGGAGAATTGGAGATCAGGGGGTGTCCGCAATTATTGGGGGGTCGGTGCAGGTAGGCTTGTTGGGCCTGGGGGAAGCAGTCCTGCTCCTCTGGGCCCACGAGCTGTGCCAGAAAGGCACTTACCTGCAGTTTCAGGCCTTCTCACCTCCTTCCATGCGGTGTGAAGGAGAAGGCCCGGGAATCCCGGCCCCAGTGGTTGAAATCAAAAAACCTTTGAAAATGGAGGCATGCAGCCCCCTTGAAAGGTTTTAGTGGCCAACCTGCCTCATGGGAGTGGGTTGGTTGCCCATCCCTCGTACCTCCCCGTGAAAACCAGAAATGGGTGGGTTAGAGGCAGGTTGGGTGCGGGTCTGAAATTAATGCGATTTTCATTGCCCCCACCCACCACCGCCCCCAACCCACCCGTTTTTCTAAGTTAAAATTCTGCCCTTAGTTTCCAAAGCAGTTATGACAGATGTCAGATAAAAATGAGAATAACAACATTTCCAAACTTCATCAGGGAAATTATCAGCATGAGTGACAATAGGTAGAGCAGTTGCGTAGCTGAGTATATATTACAACCACTGAGTGACAATCAATGTTATAAAAGTGATCCCAATAAACATTCAGCTGCAGGAAAAATCATAATTCCTGTGTAAATCAAGTGTCACTTATTATTATACATTTTGGGTCTGCCTGAGATATTCTCATAGGTACAACAGTGTTAGTCACTCCCATACGTGGTCCTATGTCTTGCGTTCAGGAGTGTGCCCAATATTTCATCATATGATAGCATAATTTGGGGACATAACAATAGTACTCCTTGTAATCTGAACTGGATATGTGCGGTCAATTTTAATCTGCAGAAATAAGCATTAACAGGGTGGTATGGCCTAAAAATGGGGTCTCGAGCCTTATTGCCCTTTAACCCTGAAGACTTTCACAGAGGCTTACCGCTGGGCAGATGAAGCACCTGTTTCAGGTGGCAGGCAATTTTAATATTACATATGTAGGACCTGGTTTGTCATTTTAGGATAGAACTAGTTGGAGCATGCGCCCATGCACACTCCAACCAGTTCCACTGGCAATAGAGCCAAAGCAACCCTGGAAAGCTAAGCGTTAAATTATTTTTGTGGAGCGAGGAGAAGCAAGTGCCTCAGAGTAACATCACCAATAGGTTCATGAGTTGTAACTCTGTATACTTCTGATCATCCACACACACCAGTTCCAACTTGAACCTCTGGGTCTGCTTTATAGGCATGAAAGTGTCTGCTGGACGCAATCAACTCCAAATTTCATGGATCGTTAGATTAATCTGTTGCAATTCCATCTTGCAATTCTAACCATTCTTATTCGCTTGATGCATTACTGTGGGAAAAATGGTGATTCTGTTCTACTAATTTGTACATGTCTTTGGGTCAAAATCCTGGAGCTCCCTACCAAATAGCACTGTGGGAGTATCTTCACCACACCGAATGCAGCAGTTCATGAAGGCGGCTCACCACCACCTTCTCAAGGGCAATTAGGGATGGGCAATAAATGCTGGCCTTGCCAGTGATGCCCACGTCCCATGAACGAATTAAAAGAAGTCTCACATGTACCGAAGTTTAATTCTGCCCCTGATCAGTGTAATTTTGTATCAACAAATACGCATCTGAAAAAAGTGGAGGAAATGTCCCATACTCATATGGCAAACATCATCTAAAAATCATTGTTACATTGTGTCGTCATCTTTATTCCATGCTGTGGATCTTTCAACTTGGAAATAGTATAAATATACCAGTAGATCTCTTATAGACATGGAAATTGAATATACCTTAGCAGCCGATACCAATAAGTCGTTCACAGGCTTGGTTATAAATCTAGTTCCTTTATGTTCTCAGTGATTTTTTTGCTACATGCCCCATCTAGCCCTTTTAATTAGGTTCCTGTCACATTGCCATCCAATTGTTTGACAACCTTCTTAATGAAACTTATTGGACCCGTCAGAAAGCTCAAACTTGACACTATTGGACAAATTGTTTTATCCTCTCTCCATGCATTGGAATCATGGAAAGGTTACAGAGCAGAAGGAGGCTATTCGGCCCATCGAGTCCGTGCCAGCTGTATGCAAGAGCAATCCAGCTCATCCCACTCTTCCACCCTATCCCCGTAGCCCTGCAAATTTTTTCCTTTCAAGTACTTATCCAGTTCCCTTTTGAAAGCCATGATTGAATCTGCCTCCAACACCCCCTCTGGCAGTGTATTCCAGATCCTAACCATTCACTGTGAATTGTACAATCAGGATTACAATGTTGTAACCCTATTGCCGACCCATGCTTCTTGCAAGCCTGGGTTTCCTGCTGGGAAAGTGGGATTACAAAATTATTCCTTGTGTCTTGATATGATAATCATAACATAGTGCCAAGACTAAGCTTTCTGATTAGTCACAAAAAAATGTTATACTGATAGATTAATTCCCATCTTTCACCACAAGACACTGAAAGCTAATATCATTGTGTTCTCATTTAAGTGGTAAATAAAAATTGTTTTGAAAATAAAGCAGGAAGAAAATGCACCATCCCCAAATATCAGAAATAATAGGTGCACATGGATTGGCTGCAAATCTTAGAAAGTAGTGTACTTTCAGGGTTGAAAATTTATTGCACTCATAAGTCTAGAGCATTTTATGGATGAAATGGGAAAAGAAAACAGAAATACAAGGCACAAATGCATTTGTAATGTTGCAAATGGTTTGAACATCAGGCTGCAAGCTTTTACGTTTGGGAGACATAATACAGAAAAAGGCAGCTAAATACATTCAAAATGTAGTTAGTTTGTGCTGTCACAAGCATTAATATATAAAAATAAACCTGTCAGGCAACATACTAAAACACTAAGAATTGACCCAGATTAAGAGCTAGATTGCCTGCTGCTTATGGAAAAATAAATGATAAATTTTTATTTCAAGTAATCCATATTTGATTATGGTTATGATGCTTTAAAGAAATGTGACAGAATATTATTGCACTTCCTAAATGTTGAAAAATCTGGACAGGTGTTAAAAGATATAAAATATAACTAGCAAACACAGACCTACACATTACTTTTTCTGAAGATGCAAGGAAGAGCCATAGGTATTTTCAGACTCCCTTGTCTTGTTATATAAGATAGGTTAAAATAAAATTAATAAGGCACAATTGGAAAAGGTAAAGATACCTTCAATAGTTAGAATTCACTACTAGTTTAAAATGTTTTTGCAGGGTTATTCTGTGTTAATTCAACCAATGCATACTGAGCGGTTTTGCTCTAGTGCCTCAGTTTCTGATGATCTGTTCGTCTTGTGGATCTACTTGAAGCTCATAAACCACAAGCCCGAGCTGTCTGAGACAATTAGGTTAACCTCCAATTCTAAACTGATGCCCTCCATGAGGCAAGTTGGCCAACGTATTGCATTTCTACCAGCACTGAATCTGACCGTGCCTTGATATGCAATCAGGACCAGTGATTGACAACATCTCTTGGATCATCTTGCAACAGTAATACTGTCTCTTCCTGTTGCTTACCCTGATCTAGTGGTGCAATGACTGAGTGACATTTATGAACTTTTTCTTAATAATTTGATGTTTTGAAAAAAGACATAAAATCCAAACAAATTTAGGAAAAAGAAAATCATAAGAATCCTACATAACATTGGTTGGTATTATAATTCAAAGGTCTAGGGAAACAAAAGGCCATTTACCCAGGTCCATCCAAAGTCCATGTATGATTATTCTCCCATGGACATCTCCCATTAGCTTAAGGAACAAAAGAACAGAGGAACAGTGATAGGCCATTCAGCCCTTTGAACCTTTCCACCATTCAATTAGATCAAGGCTGATCTGTACCTCAACTCCATCTTTTCTCCATATCCCTTGATACTCTTACTGAACAAAAATCTATCGCTCTCAGTCTTGACAATTTCAATTGAGGGAGAGTGTTCCAGATTTTCACGACCCTTTGTATGAAAAAATGCTTCCTGATTTCACTCCGAGTTGGCCTAGCTCTTATTTTAAAATTATGCCCTCTGGTTCTGGATTCTCCCACCAGAGGAAATTGCTTCTTTATATCTACCCTATCTTATCATTTTAAACACCTAAATTAGATCACCCCACAACCTTCTAAACTCGAGAAGACAAACCATAATTTAACCCTTTAAGCCCTGGCATTATTCTGGTGAATCTGCACTGCACCCCTTCCAAGGCCAATATATCTTGCCTGAGGTGCTGTGTCCAAAACTGAACACAGTATTCCAGGTGGGGTCTGACCAATGCTCTGTACAACTGAAGCATTACTTCCACACTTTTGTATTCCAACCCCACTGAGATAATGATCAACATTCCATTAGTCTTTTTGATTACTTTTTGTACTTGTACACTAGCTTTTAGTGATTTGAGTACATGGACATCCAAATCCCTTTGCTCCTCCACAGTTCATAGTCTCTCCCGTGAAGAAAATGTTCTTATTTGTCTGTCTCGGACCCAAAGTGAATGATGTCAGATGTCCCCACATTGAACCCCATCTGCCCACTCACTCAGTATGTCTGTATATATATGTCTCTATAGTTAAAGTATAGATCATTGGGGAACACCACTTGTCACATCCTGCCAATCAGAGTACGTTCCCATTATCCCAACTCTCTGTCCCTTATCTTCCAACCAGTCACAAGGTTACCTTCAATTCCATGACCTTTCATTTTTGATAATCTTGTGCGGAACCTTATCAAATGTCTTCTGAAAGTCAGTATAGACAACATCCATAGACACTCCCTATCCACCATGCTAATGGCCTCCTCAAACTTTCAAACATAATCTATCATGCTGAGTTCTTTCCCCAATTCCATGATTCACTACAGACTATTCTAAATAAATTCACTTGGTATCCAAAAGAGAGCAGATCATGTAACTAGTTTCCAACTCTCTCCCAGGTTACAATGAAGACTACTGTTACAAGGTTAGCCAGTGTGGTCCAGGTTGATTGGCTTGCTGTTGGTATCTCTTTGTGGTATGAATAGCATGAGACATAATTTTATATGTTCAGCAATCAGATGAAAGGCAGAGAAGTAAAGTTCATGTTTAATAATGGCCCAAGTTGTTAAGGATGGATATGGGTTAACTGAAAAAACTAACCAGGTTTGATAAGGAAAGTAGGCCTGTAGCTTTTTAGTGCAAGGGTCTTGTGTCTTTTTTATGCAGCACACTTGAAAAAACTAACACCAGTCGAACTTTACTTCGAATGATCCACTTTTGCTTGATTGAACAGATGAAGCTCATGTTTTTCCAATATTTATTGATAAAAAGTAGCCTAATTTACAAATGGTCAAAAAGTAACATAGCCAGCAGATGCTCTCGCATCAATAATTCCCCCATGGTCTGCAGCTAATAGAAAGCAAGGATGCAATCAGGCGAATTGCTTCCCGTGTTCAAAAATATTCTGATCAAAGCATTTAATAAAGGCACTTTAATTGCCTGTATCTGATTAAATCGAAGGCAGCCTTAAATTTGGTACTACTGTTACTTTAAAACTCATGTTCCAGGTCACTTAGCTTCTCTTAAGTAACAAAATAATTGTAATGTTTATGCCGACTTTAGAACAAGAATCTCCTTTAATACAGTCTTAAAGAATATTATACATCTTATTTCAATTAGACAACCAATGATTTAAACCTTAAGATTCCAAAATAAACTATTCTCCCAAGAAGCGAATAATTCTGTGACTGATTGTATGTAACCTCTTTTGATGTTTCAAGCACTTGAACTGAGGGGGAAAAGCTTTTGTTCCATTTGGTACCCTTGCCAATTTTCATGTGGAAATTTGAGACAAGAGGAATTTCATTCCCTTTATGTGGAATGATTTCCAAAAGTGCTAAGTTCAATTTATGTATGCTTTTAAGTTAATGTGTTTGTGATTACTTCTAGATCCATTCTAACTTGTCAATTTTAAGACATTTCTGAAGAAGATTTGTCCAAATTTGTTGTTGTCTCGATGGAATTTATCCACATCAATTCACTTCATTTCAGTATTTGCTCTTTGGGAGAGTTTTGACTGATATAGCCTGGAGAGGGGAACTGTAGAGTAACACGCAGCTCGCCGACAAAGCAGGATTGATTGCAGCGACCCTCAGGTAAGCAAGGAATGAGGGTGACTGGTGGTATAAACTATCAGATGACCAAAGTCCTGCTAAGGTGAACACAGAAGATGCACCATTCTGCCTGACAGTAAACATGAACACACCAACAAAAGAAACCCTGTGGTATAGATCGCAGCTAATGAGAGTCAACAAAATCAGGTCAATGCTTAAGGGCATGATTCATAGTACAAAATACAAAAATACAAAAAAGTACAAAAATGGGGGTAATTTTACCACCCGCTATCGGGTGCTTTCTCGGCGGGGGGGCCCCGAAAATCGGGGAATCCCAGAGCGGGACCGGATCCCGTCTCGATCCCGCCCACTTCCGGGTTCCCCACGGACGCGCCGGCATGCGCGCGCAGCCCCCGCTGGTGGGAATCCCACAGGCAATTAAAGCCAGCGGGATGCCACTTGAGAGTATTTATTTAGGTATTTCAGGTCATTAACTGACCTGATTAAGGGATTATGTGGGATTTCAGAACAAAGTGGGACTGTTTCCCACACTGGGGGAAACACTCCCAGATCAAATGGATGTGTTGCAGCTGTCAGCCTGTGGCAGCTGCAAAGGTCCATTTGACAGGTGGGGGGGGGTGGGGGGAGACCCTCACCCATTGCAGGAGGCCACTCTGTCACTTGGGACAAAGTTTGGCCTCTACCACCCTCCTCCTGACAGTCAAAGTCACCAACTTGCAAAATTACCCCGGGGACCAGAGACATGTACCGACCTTGCGGACCCCCTCAGATGTACATCTTGCGGATGGGGGCCGCCGTAGCTGCAGTCATGACCTCCTCGGAGGGCGAACAGCATCACCAGCCTCACCAGCCTCGCCATCCACACCATCCACCTCTGACACGTGGAGCTCCACAACAGAGTGCTGTGACACATCCACCTGCACAGCAGGAGGGGGGGCTACCGCAGAGAGAGATGCGTCGCAGAGGGCACTACCCTCGCCACAGGGTCCACAGACCGAGGCTCAGCTTCCTGGACCTCTCTGAGCAGCAGTGCACACGGAGGCTCAGAGTCACTCGACATGTAGTCGTGGACATCTGCAGCCTCTTTCATGCCGAGCTGCTCATGCCTGGCCTAAGCACCATCTTCTTACCTGTCGCTGTCAAAGTCACCACTGCCCTCAACAACTTCTCCTCCGCATCCTTCCAGGGTGCAACCGGGGACATCACCGACGTCTCCCAGTCGTCTGCGCAGAAGAGCCCTGCAAATACACCTACACCCACTCTGCAGTGACACAATGGGTGGCATCAGTTGTGGGTCTTCATAGTGATCCTCAGGAGCGGGCATTATTGCACAAACCAGACAGGATTCGCGAAGACATGGCAGTAGTGGTGCCAATATAATGTGTGATGTGAGTTGTTCAGAAATTCAATATAAGTAACACCTATGACAAACCCTCAAACACCCTTGTGCATCCCCTTCATGCTCACGACACGTTTGCCTTACGTTGCCTACTGCACATATGTGATGCATGCCCTGTGGCTGCAGCACAGGTAGTGGCAGGTTGAGTGAGGCTGACCGTGAAAGAGATGCACGAGAGGGTGAGTATGAGATAGAGCCATGAGATTGTATGAGGATTGGGTTGAGTGGTAGTGGCTGGATGAGTACTGGCGAGGTGAGTAGGTGCAGGTAAGATGAGGATGAGCTTTGAGTGGGTATGAGGGGTGATGTGACAAAGTAGTGTTGGCAGTGCCGAAGGAGATGTAGGGTGGGGGCAGTGTTGTGGCAGACGGAGTGTAGGGGAAAGACTACGTGTACTCACTTTGGCTGACCTACTGAGGTCATTGGAGCGCCTCCTGCACTGTATGCAGGTGGGCGATATGTTGGTTGCGCTGGTGACCTCCTCTGCCACCTCGAGCCAGGCCTTTCTGGTGGCAGAGGCAGGCCGCTTCCTCCCGCCCGCCGGGAGGAAGATCTCTGTCCTCCGCCTCCTCCTCCTCCTCACCCCATGTATTGATACCTGGAGTGAGGCATCATTAAACTGGGAGCAGCCTTCCCCCTGGGCTGCTCCATGCTGTCATTTTTTCTATTTGTTGCAGCATCAATCAGTGGAGGACTGCCCCTTTAAATAGAGCTCCTCCAGCTGACAGATCTTACTGCGCATGCGCAGCCCGCCCGACGCGCAGATCAGCAGTGGGGAACCCGGAGGAGCAGGTAAGTGGCTCCAATTAGTGAATTGTCTGCTGCGATCGCGCAGGAAACTGACTAATTTCACCGGGCGCGTGGGCCCCCCCGCCGAGAACCCGCAGCCCTGCTAACATCGGGTCCATTGTCTTCTGTTCACCCAAAGAACCATTATCCATTCATGGAAATACAAAACTTTGAATGCCAAACACTAACTATTGACATGACAGTGATACCTGAACCTATCCCCACAATAATGCTGTGAAGTAAGAAAATCAGTGGATTGGGAATAGATCTTACATCCTGCCACTTCAAGGTGTTGATTCTCCCATGCACTGCCATCACCAGCCCACTCATTTCTACATTACATGGAAAAATGAATTGTGTTGCCACATTCTATTTTCCAAAAAATACACAGTGTAACCTCGATAGATATTGAGGCAAGAAACAACATTGAAACTTCTGAATACATATATCAAATGCATAGACCAATCATGATTTACTATTACAAAACTGTTGTGAGTACATTGATGATCTGGACACCTTACAAAGTTTGGCTTTTGCAGCTGCAAGTTTCTGGCTCATACATTTCTTTGCTTCAGTTTGTCAAGATCAGAAACGCTTCTTGATACCAGATGGTAAGAGACAGAACAGGAAATCCCATGATTAATAGACAGCAAATGGTAATTACCTTTGCATAACCTATGCTCCTAATGTTATTTACAAGACACTGCATGCCAACAAAGGCTGATGAGAATAGTCCGCCACGTATTCAAAGGACAAAATGTCCACAAAATTGTTTCAACATTTCTGGTCATTGTCTTTAACCTTTGTTACTTGCAAAGATTATCTTGAACTTTTCCCAAAAGCATGTGAATCACTTCTATTAATTAAACAACAGAGCTTCAGGAAACTGCTTCACATTAAAAAACTGCAGCAGACAATATTAAAGCTGTGAATTAACATTTAAGAAACCATTAAATCTAATCAAAATGAACCTTTTTCAAACAAAGATTTTATCTCTAGGTGGTATCATATCTGGGGAACAGCCAAAATATTAGCGGCTTTCATTTTCATCTCTCTTTACCAAATATTAAAAACATCAGTTTAATATAGTCTTGGGCAGCCCAGAGGCCACCCATCAACACCAAGAGAAGATATTGTAAGGGTCTTGTGGCTAGGGGAAGACCCCAGGCCAACAAAGGCCCAGATTTTCCTTATTGGGGCCAAAGGAACTATCCTGCTCCTCAGGGATAATTTGTTAACTTACCTTAAAGGGACTCGCTGACTTCCCAACATCTTGATCTGGCTGGCGGCCCCTGATGGGTGCCCCACCCAGGAGCGGGTTAAAATGTCATTGGAGTCCCATATATGTCCCATATCCTGATGCATATATTAATGAGGCTCCCACTGCAGTCCAGTTGGAGCCACAGCTGCCGCCGAGACCAGAGGCATTAAAATGGGAATTTGGCGGGAATGGAGCTGGAAGTGGAGCCGTTCCATTTTAACTGCTCCTTTCCTGCCGATCAGGGAACACTTAAGATTCCCTCTACAAATTCTAACATCAGCGCAGCTATAATATCCTACAAGAACATAAAAAATTGGAGCAGGAATAGGCCATATGGCTCCTCGAGCCAACTCCCCCATTCAATAAGATCACAACTGATCTTTGACCTCAACTCCACTTTCCCGCCCTATTCCCATATCCCTTGATTCCCCTAGAGTCCAAAAATCTATCTATCTATCTATCTCAGCCTTTAATATACTCAACGGCTGAGCATCTACAGCCTTCTGGGGTAGAGAATTCTAAAGATTCACAACCCTCCGAGTGAAGTAATTTCTTCTCATCTCAGTCTTAAATGGCCGACCCCTTATCCTGAGACTATGCCCCCTAGTTCTAAACTCTCCAGCCAGAGGAAACAACCTCTCAGCATCTACCCTGTCAAGCCCCCTCAGAATCTTATATGTTTCAGTGAGAATCTTATATATTTCAATGAGATCAGCTCTCATTCTTCAAAACTCCATGAAGTATCGGCCCATTCTGCACAATCTCTCCTCATAGGACAACCCTCTCATCCCAGGAATCAATCTAGTGAACCTTCATTGCACCACCTCTAAGGCAAATATGTCCTTCCTTAGATAAGGAGACCAAAATTGTGCACAGTACTCCAGGTGAGGTCTCACCAAAGCCCTGTACAATTGTAGTATGGCTTCCTTACTCTTGCACTCCAACCATCCAGGACAAAGCAGCCCGCTTGATTGGCACCCCATCCACCACCTTAAACATACACTCCCTTCACCACCGCCGCACTGTGGCTGCAATGTGTACCATCCTCAGGATGCACTGCAGCAACTCGCCAAGGCTTCTTCAACAGCACCTCCCAAACCCACGACCTCTACCACCGAGAAGGACAAGGGCAGCAGGCACATGGGAACACCACCACCTGCATGTTCCCCTCCAAGTCACACACCATCCCGACTTGGAAATATATCGCCGTTCCTTCATCGTCGCTGGGTCAAAATCCTAACGGCACTGTAGGAGAATCTTCAGCACACGGACTGCAGCGGTTCAAGAAGGAGGCTCACCACTACCTTCTCAAGAGCAATTAGGGATGGGCAATAAATGCTAGCCTCGCCAGCGACGCCCACATCCCGTGAACAAATAAAAAAAACCTGACAATATAGGCCAACATGCCATTTGCCTGCCTAAGTGCTTGCTGTACCTGCATGCTAACTTTTTGTGTTTCTTGTACGAGGACATCCAAATCTATCTAGACACCAACATTTAATAGTTTGTCACCATTTAATATATTCTGTTTTTCTATTCTTCTTACCAAAGTGAACAACCTCACATTTCCCACATTATACTCCATCTGCCCATTCACCTAACTTGTTTATATCCCTTTGCAGCCTCTTTGTGTCCTCCTCACAGCTTACTTTCCCACTTAGCTTTGCATTGTCAGCAAACTTGGATACATTACACTTGGTCCCTTCATCAAAGTCATTAATATAGATTGTAAATAGCTGAAGCCCAATCACTGATCCTTGCGGCAACCCACTAGTTACAGCCCGCCAGTCTGAAAATAATCCGTTTATCCCCACTCTCCGTTTTCTGTTGGTTAACCGATCCTCTATCCATGCTCATATATTACCCCCAATCCCATGAGCCCTTATCTTGCGTAACAATCTTTTATGTGGCACCTTATCGAATGCCATTTGAAAATCCAAATATACTACATCCATTGGTTCCCCTTTATCTACCCTGTTAGTTTCATCCTCAAAAAACTCTAATAAATTTGTCAAACACAATTTTCCTTTCATAAAACCATGCTGTCTCTGCCTAATCATATTGTGATTTTCTAAGTGCCCTGTTTCCATTTCTTTAATAATGGATTTCAGCATTTTCCCAATAACTGATGTCAGGCTAACTGGCCTGTAGTTCCCTGTTTTCTCTCTCCCTCCTTTCTTAACCCTAACCCTAGCGGTTGACTATCCTACTGACGCTCCCTCTCTGAAGTCACACAAAGAATGGCTACTTCTCTGAGGCAGTGGATCTGTACCCAAACATGAATCAACAACTTCAGAAGAGGAAGATAAAATATATATATATATATATATTTCTGAGGAAAAATACAAAATGCAACAAATAACTAAGGGCACTGAATGTTTTTATTTGTTGGCTTAGCTACAGTGTAAGTCTCACTAAATGGTTCTCCACATACCAGATTATTAGTTTTCATCACTCTTTGAATGAAGCTTCTTTTTAGTATGTACCCTGGTTCATGTCTCCAAATATCATTCATTCCCATCGAGGAAGTCTCATGGAGCTGCCTCTTAAATAGAGCACATCAGGTCGAGTGCAAGTCTAATATGCCATCTTTCAATTTTTAGTGCCGTGCTGCTCTGTTGCTTTTCTTGAACTCTTCAAGCAGAATGCACTTGTGTGATATAGCTGTACCAATCGAGAAATACTTTCCTCAGGAGGAGGATGATCCAAATTGGAGGACAACTTGAATCTAAAAAGTATCTCTTGCAGATGCCTGACTTAGATTTATTGTTTTTTCTTCAAAGCATTTATACAGTGCCTTTAAAGTAGTAAAATGTCCCTAGGCGCTGCATAAGCGCATTATCAAACAAAATTTGACACAGAGCCACATAAAGAGATATTGGGACAGGTGACCAAAAGCTTCGTCAAAGAGGTAGGTTTTAAGGAATGTCTTAAAGAAGGAGAGAGAGAGAGAGGTAGAGAGGTTTTAAGAGCGTCTTGAAGGAGTAAAGGGAGGTAGATAGGTAGAGGGGCTTAGGGAGGGAATTCCAGACTATTGGGTCTAAACGGGAGATCAAACATCAACATCGTAAAGGGTGGTAAGAAGAGGGGTGGAGCCGATTGGGGACCAAAAAGTAGATCTGCATGAAGGCAGAGGGCATGGCTGAGGTACTAAATGAGTACTGTGCATCTGACTTTATCAAGGAAGAAGATGCTGCCAATGTTACAGTAAAAGGAGGTAGTTGAGATACTGGATGGGTTAAAAATTGGTAAAGAGGAGGTACTAGAAAGGCTGGCTGTACTGAAAGTAGTTAAGTCACCCGGTCTGGATGGGATGCATCCTCGGTTGCTGAGGGAAGGGTGAAAATTGCAGAGGTGCTGGCCATAATCTTCCAATCCTCCTTAGATATGGGGGTCATGCCAGAGGACTGGAGAATTGCAAATGTTACACCCTTGTAAGGATAAACCCAGCAACTACAGGCCAGTCAGTTTAAAGTTGGTGGTGGAGAAGCTTTTAGAAACGATAATCCGGGACAAAATTAATAGTCATTTGGACAAGTGTGGATTAATAAAGGAAAGCCAGCACGGATTTGTTAAAGGCAAATCATGTTTAGCTAACTTGATAGAGTTTTTTGATGAGGTAACAGAAAGGTTTGATGAGGGCAATGCGGTTGATGTTGTGTATATGGACTTCCAAAAGCGTTTGATAAAGTGCCACATAATAGGCTTCTCAGCAAAATTGAAGCTCGTGGAATAAATGGAGCAGTGGTAGCATGGATAAGAAATTGGCTAAGTGACAGAAAACAGAGTAGTGGTGAACGGTTGTTTTTTGGACTGGAGGAAGGTATACAATTTATATTAATGACTTGGACTTGGGTGTACAGGGCACAATTTCAAAATTTGCAGATGACACAAAACTCGGAAGTGCAGTAAACAGTGAGGAGGATAGGAATAGACTTCAAGAGGACATAGACAGGCTGGTGGAATGAGCAGACAAATGGCAGATGAAATTTAACGCAGAGAAGTGTGAAGTGATACATTTTGGCAGGAAGAATGAGGAGAGGCAATATAAACTAAATGGTACAATTCTAAAGGGGATGCAGGAACAGAGAGACCTGGGGGTATATGTTCACAAATCTTTGAAGGTGGCAGGACAGGTTGAGAAAGCGATTAAAAAAGCATATGGGATCCTGGGCTTCATAAATAGAGGCATAGAGAACAAAAGCAAGGAAGTTACGTTGAACCTCTATCAAACACTGGTTCGGCCATAACTGGAGTATTCGGCATGATTTGAAATGGGAAAAACGGGTGGTTTGGGGGCGGGAGGGGCCAGTATAAATTTTAAAAACCTAAAACCTGCCCCCAACCGGCCCACCTGCGATTTTCACGGAGACGGGTCAAGGGGTGGGCGACCAACCCGTTCTTAGGAGGCGGGTCAGTCAGTAAAAGCTTTCAAGGAGACTACGGGCCTCCATTTTGACAGATTTTTTGCATTTAACCCCTGGGGGCCTGGATTCCTGGGCCTTCTACTTCACGCCACATGAAAGGAGGTGAGAAGGCCCAAACCTGCAGGCAAGTGCCTTTATAACACAGCTTGTGGACCCGGAGGGGCCGGAGTGCTTCTCCCAGGCCCAACAAGCCTACTGCAGCAACCCCCACCCCCCGCCACGACCAAAACTTCCCCGATGGCCAAACCCCCAACCCCCGCAATGACTGAGCATCCAGACCCCCCGATGACATGCCCCCCCCCCGTGACTGAGGCCCCCCCTGATGACCCCTCCCCCTCACATCTAACACTTATCTTTTCACGTCCTCTTCCTTCCTCTTCTCCCATCCGACTGAGGCCAGCCGATCAATCAGGCTGGCCTGTTGGGCGAGAAACCATCATCAAAAAAATAAAACACGTCCTTACGTCAAAATCATAAGGGCATCAGGGAAACCCGTACTTCCAGGTTTCCCGTCAGGAATTCCATCCACCCCCCCAATAAAATCATGCCCATTGTGTCCAATTCTGGGCACCGCACTTTAGGAAGGATGTGAAGGCCTTAGAGAGTGTGCAGAAAAGATTTACTGGAATGGTTCCAGGGATAAGGGATTTCAGTTAGATAGGCGGAGGGGTTTAGCGGGGGTATTCCATACCATTGGGTCAAATGGGGGATCAAACATCAACATAGCCCAAAACAACATCTCTCTTGACTGGCTATGTGAAGCAGACAGTAGCATTTTTGAAAGTATGGGACATTCTCCACCTGCAGAAGGCTTCAACAAATACACTTCTAAAAAAAAGTCCTAATGATTGTTGGATGGCCTCTCATTTACCAAGAGATTCCACACGATCATCAGTAGAAAGGTTGGATGCATCTCACCACCCATCTAACCAATCGTTGCTACACCTAAAAATGCAGAAAATCACCATCTCCAGAGTCGTCCACTGATCAACATTACACCGATATCATTTATTCTGCAGTTTATTCTTCCTGTGGGACAAAACACTGCTGCTCTGGCATTCTCTGCAAAATCTGTGGTGCGGTGACACCCAACAAGACATTTTTGCTATATTTTGAAGAACCACACCAATCTGAGCCATCCAAAATGAATAGCCATTATTACAACAATTACCGGGGCAGACAATTGGGAAGATCATCACCATAAGGAAAAAAATCTGCATTTTGTAATGTTGCTAACAATAGAAACAAATAACCTCCAGTATAAAGTCTAAACTATAGCTTGCAGCAAAAATGTATAATGTAGCTGCAAAAAATTCTGTTGCATCATCAAACTAAATTGTTCATTCTTTTGTAATATAAGCTAAATGAAAGGTAAAGAGTTAGCTGCACACATCACCCGTGCTGCAAAATACAAGAAAGGAAGAGAGGACATTACAAAGTCTACAGAGAAATCTCAGACAAATTGAAAAGAAAGTAATGTGCTTGGAATTTATACCCGCACATCTCCAGAGAATAAAAAAGGTACAGGTCGACTTACAACTCTGGGAACTGAATGAAGATTTTGACACAGCAACAGACAAGCAGTTCAGATTACCAAAAGTAAAATTCCCCTCAACTCACTGGAATTAAGGAAAGCAGATCTTAAAAACAAGGTGGCCAGTCCCTTTATTCAACTCTCTTTGTCTCTAATAAATTTTCTGAAGCTTCACGTGGCATATCTGGACTAGATTTCCTACCCTCTTACTATGAACGTGTGCAAACCTGCCCCATAAATCACAAGACAAGGCCGCTTTCTGTCAGCATTCTAGAAAATGTGCTCCCAGCCATATCAAAACCGCCAACACATGCCACAAATGAGAACTGGAGACTAACACCACTTGGGTTTGATACCACATGGAATGTAAATCCATTGCCCTCAAATCAGGTTTACAAGGTGCTTGTGGATCTCATGAACCCAGTGGGCATTTTTAAGAAATGACCTCAATTAACAAGTTTAGAGAACTAAGATTCTCCCCTTCCCACTATCTAAATATTAACATTTCTCTCCTGAACAGAACAATTAAATTTCCAACCAGGCAGGAGCCAAGCAATCTAAACAGGAATCTGTCTGGCTGGAAACCGAACTGCAGCCAAGGTTCTCAGATCGGTGTTTGTAGTAGGGAATTGGATAAACACTTGAAGGGGAAAAAATTGCAGGGCTATGGGGAAAGAGCAGGGGAGTGGGACGAATTGGATAGCTCTTTCAAAGAACCGGCACAGGTATGATGGGCCGAATGGTCTCCTTCTGTGCTGTATAAATGCACTTAAAGAGTTAGCAAAGCATCACTTCTATTGTTTTTATGTATCTGAGGAGGTGCAAGTTAAATGCCCAGTAATTAAATTAAATCTATTGTCTTGATTTTCAGCTCCTTTAATACACCTAATTTGTAGTTTATGCCTTGAGTCACAATGTATGATTGTGTGTTTACTCTTCCTCTATCTGAAGATTAGGAGGACACAAGGCAGCCCAGATCAATTCAGTGAGTTTATTACAGGAACATGGGTTTCTGCTTGACCCAAGGACGATGCTGCATTCCCAGTTATTGTGCGTATAAAGCCCCGGTTTGTAGAGAGCAAGGGCTCACTTATGGGAGTGGCCTTTGGGTATTGAGAAAAGAAAGAAAGACTTGTATTTATATAGCGCCTTTCACAATCTCAGGACATCCCAAAGCACTTTACAGCCAATGAAGTACTTTTGAAGTGTAGTCACTGTTGTAATGTAGGGAAACGCAGCAGCCAATTTGAACACAGCAATGAGATAAATGACCAGGTAATTGGTTTTAGTGGTGTTGGTTGAGGGCTAAATATTGGCCAGGACATGGGGGAGAGCTCCCCTGCTCTTCTTCGAATAGAGCCATGGGATCTTTTATATCCACCAGAGAGGGCAGACGTGGCCTTGGTTTGATGTCTCATCCGAAAGACGGCACCTCCGACAGTGCAGCACTCTCTCAGTACTGCACTGGAGTGTCAGCCTAGATTTTGCGCTCAACTCTTTGGAGTGGGACTTGAACCCACAACCTTCTGACTCAGATGCAAGAGTGCTGCCACTGAGCCACAGCTGAACACAAGGGAACGAACTGTTGAAACCCTAAAAATATAACACATAGGTCAGAGACTCTAAGTCTTTCCTAGAAAGTATGGGTGTGTGATCTTTTTTATCGATACATGTCAAAACTTATTTAGATCAGAACAGGTCAAATAATAGAAATAAAATGAGGTACACTCATGGGATACAACATACAGTGATAGCATGACAACTTATCAAAGCAACAAAAAACACATTTCCTTTGATCATAGCTGTGACTGTTTTAATTGCTTAGTTTAAGTTTATGCTGCTCGTATGAGTGATTGCAAGAGGAATATGTGTTTAACGCATGATTTTCTCTAGCGTTTATTGAAAGACAGACAGTGACTATGCTCCACTAAGACCTGATATGGAATGAAAATAGTCCATAAAAAGCATGTCTCATGGATCTTTTCCCACAACTGAAAATTCCACTTTATAGTAGCCTCAGTTCTGCAACATGTACATCTGCCGATTGTTTTCTGCTTATCATTCCCTACTAATCCTGAACCACAGCGACAAGAATGATTCATCGGAACTTTGCACATTTTGGAGTTAAATCATACTAAATTCATTTCACACCAATCATTCTTGTGTGCTTCAGTATGGTGCCATCATTTGAGAGATTTTCTGTACGTGTACTCATTTAGAGCTACTGCACAGGGCCCCTTGGTATTCAAGGGTCTGTGAGCAGATCCTGTAACAGGACATCTACTGTATGATTGTGTGTTTACTTGGTAATTGGGACTTGATAATGTGCAATACAGCAACAAGCACAATCAGGAGGCTTATTTGATTTTCCTACTGGTTCATTGTTGCTATGTATGGGTACTTGCATAGTTAACTGAAAACTAGATAGCCCCCTGATGGGAGCAATCACCAATGTAGCAATTGCACACGAAGGTTGCATCACATTACATCGAAACTACAGCACAGAAACAGGCCATTCGGCCCAACTGGTCTATGTCGGCATTCATGTTACACACGAGCCTCCTCTCTCCCTAGTTCATCTAACCCTAATCAGGATACCCTTCTATTCCTTTCTCCCTCATGTGCTTATCTAGCTTCCCTTTAAATGCATCTATGCTATTTGCTTCAACTATTCCTTGTGGTAGCGCATTCCACATTCTTACCACTCTTTGGTAGAAGTTTCTCCTGAATTCCCTATTGGATTTATTAGTGATTATTTTATATTTATGACCTCTAGTTTTGGACTCCACGACAAGTGGGAATGTTTTTTTTACGTCTACCCTATTATTATCTTAAAGATATCAGGTCACCCCTCAGCCTTCTCTTTTCTAGAGAAAAGAGCGCCAGCCCTGTTCAGTCTTTCCTGATAAGGATATCTTTTCAGTTCTGGTATCATCCTTGTGAATCTTTTTTGCACCCTCTCCAATGCCTCTACATCTATTCTATAATAGAGACCAGAACTGTGCACAATACTCCGTGGTCTAACCAAGGTTCTATACAAGTTTAGAAATGAACCCTTGTGCTTGATTTGCCTTTTTTAATGGCCTGATTAGCTGCATCACTACCTTTAGTGATTTGTGCATCTGTACCCCTAGATCCCTTTGCTGCTCTATCCCATTCAGACGCTTATTATTTCAAGCAGTATGGGGTCCTTATTCTTCCTACCAAAATGCACCAACTCACACTTATTTATATTGAAATGCATTTGCCAATTACTTTCCCATTCTGCAAGTTTATTAATGTCCTCTTGCATTTTGACACATTCTTACTTTGTACGAACGACACCCCACAATTTGGTGTCATCCGCAAATTTTAAAATTGTACTTCTGATTCCCGAATCCAAATCATTAATGTAAATTGTGAACAACAGTGGTCCCAGCATCGATCCCTGTGCAACACCACTTACCACCTTCTGCCAGTCTGAGTAGCTACCCCTAACCTCTACCCTCCATTTTCTGCTTTGTAGCCAGCTTCCTATCCATCCTGTAATGGGTCCCCTGGCTCCACATGCTCTGACCTAAGCCATGAGTCTGCAATGTGGTACCTTGTTGAAGGCCTTTTGAAAATCCAAATATATTACATCTACTACCTTACCCTTGTCTACTCTTCCTGTTACTCTTCAAAGAATTCAATAAGGTTGGTCAAGCATCACTTTCCCTTCTGAAATCCATGCTAACTGCTCTTCATTATATTTTCATTTTATAGATGTCTTTCTATTACGTCTTTGAGTAAAGATTCCATTATCTTTCCTAGCACCAACGTTAAGCTAACTGGTCTATAGTTCCCTGCATTGTTTTATCTCCCTTTTTAAGTATAGGAATAACATTAGCTGTCTGCCAGTCTGGCAATTTTCCCTTTTCTAGTGAATTATTATATATATGTAATATTGCCTCTGCTATCTCCTCCCTAACTTCTTTTAATATTTGCAGATATAGTCCATCTAGACCAGGGGTCTTATCCTCCCTTAGTTTGATTACTTAATAAATTATCTCCCCCCACCCCCACCCCACCCACTTTCCATCTTAAATGTTTTAATGTCTTTTTCAGCCTCTTCTTCTAATGTCCTGCCCACCTTAATAGTCTCCCTGGTAAATATGGAGGCAAAGGAACCATTCAATATTTTTGCCATTTCGCTGTCATTACCTGTGAGTTTATCTTGTGCATCCCTTTGTGGCCCTATCTCTATTATGATTTTTCCTGGTTATTTATTTGTCTGTGGAATACTTTACTATTTCTTTTTATATTCCTTCATAATTTAATCTCGTAGTTCCTCTTTGCTTTCTGAATTGTTTTTTTTTACTCCTTTCCTAACCTTTTCCTATTCCCTTTTGTCATCCTCTCCTTTATTGTCTATGTACTTAGAGTACACCTTTTTCTTTAGTTTCAATTTCGCCATTATCTCTTTTCATGTTTCATTATTGATTAGTTCATTCTTGCTTTTTGGAGCATTTCTCCTGAACACTATTGATCACCGTTCGATTTCTTCATCTGTCAAAACTTTTTTCTAGTTTGCCTGCCCAAGTGCCACTCTCATCCCCTCAAAATTAGCTTTTTTTTCTAATCAATTGCTTTGGTCTTTGGCTTACTTATGTCTTTCTCAATCATTATTTTAAGCCTTATTATGTTATGATCGCTATTGCCTAGATGTTCCTCTATGCTTACTTCTCTTATCTGTTCTGGTTCATTTCCCATTACTAGATCCTGCAGTGATTCCTCTCTTGTTGGGCTTCTCACATACCGGGTAAGAAAGGAGCTGAAGACACTGTAAAAACTCCATTTCCTTTGGTCCTTTTCCGACCTCCTCTTGCCAGTTTATTTGGGGATAATTGAAATCTCCCATAATTATTATTCATTGTTTTTTACTCATTTCATAGATTTATCTACATATTTCTTCCTCCACTTCCCTTCCATTATTCTGTGCTCTGTAGAATATACCTATTAACGTGATCGATCCCTTCTTATCCTTTGTCTCAATCCATATGGATTCTGTTTCTATCTTAGTGTTACTTATGTCCCTTTTTTCTATTGCCATTATGTTGTCTCCAATTAGTACAGCTACCCCAATCACCATATGCCTCCACAACTCTCCACCCTACTTCCTCAAACTCCTTCAGTGTTATATCCCCTCAGCCACACTTCAATCCGTATGCCTCCACCCTTCACTCCACCATTTATGGTAATTGTTTAAACTGCCTCAGCCATACTCTCTGGAACTCACAACTCTAAACCTCTTCCCTGATATCTCTGCTTTTAAAAGCCTTTAATCTCTCTCACCATAGCTCAGCATCTGTTCCTTTCTTTCCCTCTGCAAAGCATGTTGAGATTTTTCTATGCCAAATGTGTTGTATAAATTCAAGCTGTTCACGTTATAAATGTATTAATCCAAACAAATGTTTTGCAGGGATTTAGTTTTAGTCTACACTTTATCGTATTTCACTACAATTCTGAGAATCTTGAAATTTGAAGAATTTTCCAAGAAGAAATTTAAAACTGATATTAATATAACTGTTTAGGAGTTGTACTCGTGTTAATTTCTAGTTTAAGTGAGTTTATTTTATTTTGCTTTAGTTCATGTTAGAATTCAGTCATGTTCCACCTGTTTTGCCCCTTATTTTTGTGGAGTCATTTGGTAAGATTTCCTTATCAAAAAAACCTCCTGAAAGAATATTTAAATTACGTCATGGAAGTTAGAATATACTGAAAGATCAGAAAGAAATCAAAGTGCAAGTTAACAACAACTTGCATTTATATAGCGCTTTTAATGTAGTAAAACATCCCAAAGTGCTATAACACAGCATTTCGCCTCGTCAACTTGTTCTAATTTTGTTTGGATTTCACATTCTTGACGTCCATGGGATCGCATTTAGATTTTACCTATGTTGATTGACTACTTCAGTATAAAGTCCTGAAGACAATCATTAGGAGTCCTGAAAAGTAACAAACTCCCAAGGTTGCTCGGAATAAATCGCTTTATGGTTGCTGCACAAATACCCAGCTTTGATCTTGATACAGTGGTCTTAACACAGAAACAGTGATCACAAAAGTGCGGAGAGGAGAATCATGTCACTTTATACTTGCAAAATGCTATTGTATATGTCATGCCATGAGACTTCTTGTATTATGATACACAACTGTATCAACTTAAAGGGTATTGAAGTCCTATCCACATTAATCTAGGTTAAAAATGAAAAATAGAAGCCCTTTTTTGAGAGATGATATAAGGGTTACTATACAACAGAAAAGCACCCAGTGACATTGATGCTATCTCTTCTTTACAGATAGAGTAGATTCAGGTGTCTCAGAATTAAATATGTTCATGTATCTTAGTGTTTTTAATTTGCAAATTTTATAATAGCCTTAGTCTATAATAATGATTAAAATAATTCCATAAGCCTAAAGAAAGAATTAGCAAGTAACAAACAGGCTATTGTGTCTTTATAAAGGCAAGACATAAATCAATATAGAGGAGGTATCTGTTCAACAGCAAAACTTACATATTAGAGCTGGAGAGAGTTTAAGATATAATTAGTAATACATCTTATTTTAGGGCAACTATGATCCAGTATCGCTGTTAAAGCAGGGGTCCATATTTGCACAGGCCACCCCAAGGACAGTCGCAAAATCTCCTTCTCAGTGTTCACTTGCATGTAATGCTCAAACACTACACACAGGTCAGTTTCATCCAGGTTCATTTCAAACACATCATAGCCCCTTTCATTTTAGCAAATGTAGTTACAATACAGGACCTACAAAGAACACACAACATTTATGGCAACAGCCAAGTATGAAAATTAAATTGGTTTCTCCTGTTTTGAAATTGTAACCTTGCTGTCTCTTTGGGAAGCTATCTTGGGAGCAAACTGATTTTCATCTACAACTAGGAATCTAAAGTTTGAATTGGGGTTCTGTGAAAATGAAGTTTCCAGCAGAGAAGTTAATTGTAGATTATTCCACACATGCCTGTTTGCCTTCCAGGATAAATTAGCCGTCTGGTTGATAGTGAGGAGGATAACTGTAGACTGCTGGAAGATATCAATGGACTGGTCAGGTGGGCAGAAAACTGGCAAATGGAATTCAATCCAGAGAAGGGTGAGATAATGTATTTTGGGAGGACAAACAAGACAAGGGAGTACACAATAAATGGGAGGATACTGAGAGGTGTAGAGAAACAAAGGGACCTTGGAATGCATGTCCACAGATCCCTGAAGGTAGCAGGACAGATAGATAAGGTGGTTAAAAAGGCATACGGGATACTTTTCTTTATTAGCCGAGGCATAGAATACAACAGCAGGGAGGTTATGCTAGAACTCTATAAAATATTGGTTAGGCCACAGCTTGAGTACTGTGTATAGTTCTGGTCACCACATTACAGGAAAGACATGATTGCACTAGAGAGGGTCCAGAGGAATTTACGAGGATGTTGCCAGGGCTGGAGAACTTTAGCTATGAGAAAAGATTGGATAGGCTGGGGTTGTTTTCTTTGGAACAAAGGAGGCTGAGAGGAGATTTAATTGAGGTAGATAAAATTATGATGGGACTAAACAGAGTGGATAGGGAGGACCTATTTCCTTTAGCAGAGGGATCAGTGACCAGGGGGCACAGATTTAAATTATTGGTAGAAGGATTAGAGGAGAGCTGAGGAGAATTTTTTTCACCCAGAAGGTGCTGGGGGTCTGGAACTCACTGCCTGAAAGGGTGGTAGAGGCAGAAACCGTCAACTCATTTAAAAAGTACTTAGATGTGCATTTGAATTGTCGTAACCTACAGAGCTATGGAAAATGGAATTAAGCTGGATAACTCTATGGGCCCCCTTCTGTGCCGTAACTTTCTATGATTCTATAAACATCTTTAGAATCTAAAACTAGATGGTGATTCAAAATTATTCCTAACCGTGGTTCAAGCCATAGAGTATTTTGGAATGTTTTTGACAGTCGTCTGACTGCACATTATTACATTAATAGAACACAATGAAAAGAAAGAATACATCAAATAAAACAGATCATTGAGATGCAATAATGTTCAGAACTTTACTTCAGAAAACCGCTCAAGGACACCAATGAATTTCTTCACCGCATTGTCAGCAATATGTTGTAAATAATCTTTGATATTGATTTAACCTTTAAACATGGTCCCAGATGATTAAATCTTCAATTGGTAGACGTAGAGCTAGAACAACTATCACAACCAGAATGCTTGAACAAACAGCTTTTATTAAAGAACAAGTATGTATACCAGCCTGCTAAGACAAAACATTTCTATTTATGGCACAAGTACAAATAGATTATGAATACAGAAAGCATGAACATACAGCAATTAGCAAAGAACAGCCTAGCTGAAATCTGATGAATACATAAATAATTTGCCAAAATATTTTATATTTGCACCAAAACTACATTTGGACTCAAATTCATACAAACTGCAATAATGAACCAATTAAAAAGTCTCTGTCCTCAGCAATTTGATCATTCACTCAGCATTCATCTACACAGAACAATAGATACATATAGAAATAAAAATTGTGTCAGTCTTCAAGCATCACTCAGAAAAATCTCTCTGTGCAAGTTGAAAAAAAAAGAAAGCCATTCATTTACTCCTGGTTAAGAAACTTCTCCACCAAGAGGAAGTACCACTGAATTGTCTGTTATGACCTTTAATACTTTTACTAAAGTTTTTGCTTCAACCTCTCCCGAAAGCCTGGGCTTGGACCTAATGGGGTAGAAATTGGCATGCATTGTGCCCGTCTTTCAGGTGTAAAATGGGCACAAAGCATATTAATTTAACAGAGGGATGGCCTGCACCCAATCTGCGTAGGCATTGGTCCCACTGTCAAATTTGTGGGACCCATTTTTTAGGCATCTCGGACAGCACAAACTGTTAAATTAATGTGCTAAACACGTCTTAAAAAATGGCAATTGTAAACATTTTAAAAGGATTTTGTCTTCCAGTATTGCATTTCAACTCACCTCTGACTCATTCTCCATTAAACTGGAAGTTCTCTGGGCTTTGTCCTCTCTCCCACTCTGCTCTTGTTACATTGCATATCAATTAACACTCCATTCTTCATCCAACTTCATCCACTCTTACTGATGATTTCACTCCACATCAACTTAATTTGTGACACACTCTCTTGCTTACAGCATCCAGCTTTCTCTCAGTGAAATGGCTGAATCATTCATTGTAGCTTGATTTTCTCCATATCCTTCAATGGGGCAACGGGAATCTGGTTTTTCCTAAAGACACAGGGCTCGATATTAGGAGGGAGGTGGGTTGGCTGTGGGGGGTCGACTGGGCGCGTGGGTAACACGCCCAGTGAATTCGGGGTGCTCCGCACGCGATCGCAGCCTAATTGAAGGCACTTACCTTTGCTTCTGGGTTTTGCGCTGGAAAGCTGCGCAGCGGGCGGACTGCGCACCCACATCATAGGCTGTCAGCTGGAGGAGCTCTATTTAAAGGGGCAGTCCTCCACTGACTGATGCTGCAGAAAGGAGCCAAAATTACAGCATGGAGTAGCCCAGGGAGAAGGCTGCTCCCAGGTTTAATGATGCCTCACTCCAGGTCCTACTGGATGGGGTGAGGAGAAGGGGGAGGACAGAGATCTTCTCCCCGGCGGACGGGAGGAAGTGGCCTGCCTCTGCCACCACGAAGGCCTGGCTCGAGGTGGCAGAGGAGGTCACCAACACCACCAACATATCACGCACCTGCATACAGTGCAGGAGGCGGTTCAATGACCCAAGTAAGTCAGCCAAAGTGAGTACACTTACTCATTCCCCTACACTCCGTCTGCCACATCACCGCCCCCACCCCACATCTCCTTCTGCACTGCCAACACTACTCTATCACATCACCCCTCATATCCACTCAAAGTTTATCCTCATCTTACCTGCACTTACTCACCTCGCCAGTACTCATCCCGCCACTACCACTCAACCCAATCCTCATACAATCTCATGGCTCTATCTCATACTCACCCTCTCATGCATCTCTTTCACGGTCAGCCTCACTCAACCTGCCACTACCTTTGCTGCAGCCACAGGGCATGCATCACATATGTGTCGTAGGAAGCGTAAGGCAAACGTGTCGTGAGCATGAAGGGGATGCATAAGGGTGTTTGAGGGTTTGTCATGGTTTTTACTTATATTTAATTTCTGATCAACTCACATTACATATTATATTGGCACCACTACTGCCACGTCTTTGCGAATCTTGTCTGGTTTGTGCAATAATGCCCTTTCCTGAGGATCACCATGAAGACCCACAACTGATGACACCCATTGTGTCACTGGGTGTAGGTGTATTTGCAGGGCTCTTTTGTGCAGACGACTGAGAAACGTCGGTGATGTCCCTGGTGGCACCCTGGAAGGATGCGGAGAAGAAGTTGTTGAGGGCAGTGGTGACTTTGACAGCGACAGGTAAGAAAATGGTGGTTGGGCCAGCCGGGAGCAGCTCGGCATGAAGGAGGCTGTAGACGTGCACTGCTGCTCAGAGAGGTCAGGAAATTGAGCCTCGGTCTGTAGACCCTGTGGCGAGGGTAGTGCCTTCTGTGACGCATCTCTCTCTGCGGTTGCCCTCCCTCCTGCTGTGCAGGTGGATGTGTCACAGCACTGTGTTGTGGAGCTCCACGTGTCAGAGGTGGATGGCATGGTCAGCGAGGCTGGTGATGCTGTTCGTCCTCCGAGGAGGTCATGACTGCAGCTATGGCGGCCCCCATCCGGAAGACGTTTGAGGGGGTCCGCAAGGTAGGTAAATGTGTCTGCACACCGGGGTTGAGGTTGCAAGTTTGTGAATTTTATTGTTAGGAGGAGGGTGGTGGAGGCCAAACTTTGTCCAATGTGACAGAGTGGCCTCCTGCAATGAGTGAGGGTCTCCCCCCGCCACCTGTCAAATGGACCTTTGCAGCTGCCACAGGCTGGTAGCTGCAACACATCCATTTCAACTGGGAGTGTTTCCCCCAGTACGGGAAACACGCTCAGTTGAGTTGAAAATCCCACCCCTCCTAAAATATCCTATGAATCAAGTCTGCAAACAACCTGAACTATCTAGTTAGGGTTAGGGTTAGGGTTAGGTTTAAGTGGGATCCCGCTGGCTTTAATTGCAGGCGGGAGTCCCGCATGTGGGGGCTGCGCGCGCATCTAAACGCGTCACTGGGGAACCCAGAAGTGGGTGGGTTGGAGCCGGGCTCCAGACCCACTCCGGGAATCCCCGATTTTCATAGCCCCCCCGCCACGAACCCGCCGTCTCGGACGTCCGAAAATCGAGCCCACAGTTTTTCTCGTGCCTCTTGCAAATCTAACTACCTCTTAAGTTTGATGCGTCCACCTTTATGACTTCATCTGTTACACATTCTTCCTCCTCCCTATATCCCACTGTGTTGAAATCGACACCTATCATACAACTTTCTGCCTGAACTCATGCTTTCCCAAGACCTTGAAAACCAGAATTCATTCCCACCCCTGATTTTCTTTTCTCTCCAACAATTTTTAGGGTTTTGAAACCCAAGCATCACCTTATCTATGCTTCCGGATTTACCCCGTCTTTTATTTTACTCTTTTCAACCTTCGTGCAATCCTGCACCATAAGAGTTTGCTCTTTATCATTAGTTCTCAATCTAAAGAAAACTGTACATGCACATGCTTGCAAAATAAAGACAATAGTTGCACTTCCCTTCAAGAATACAAAAACTTCGGTAACAACCGAACAACAGGTGTCTCACGTTAGACTCATTTCTGTGCAACAATTGTTCAGCTCATGCAATATGCAACATTATACAGAGGAACATAGGAACAGGAGTAGGCCATTCAGCCCCCCGAGCCTGTTCCGCCATTTAATGAGATCATGGCTAATCTGTAGCTTAACTCCAACCACCCAACTTGGCTCCATATCCCTTAATACCCTTGGCTAGCAAAAATCTATCAATCTCAGATTTAAAATTATTAATTGAGCTAACATGTACTGCTTTTTGTGGGAGAGTGTTCCAAACTTCTACCACCCTTTGCATGAAGAAGTGTTTCCTAACTTCTCTCCTCAATGGCCTGGCTCTGATTTTAAGGTTACGACCCCTTGTCCTAGACTCCCCCACCAGCAGAAAAAATTTCTCTCTATCTACCCAATCAATTCCTTTCAAAATCCTAAAAACCTAGATTAAATTACCCCTTAACCATTTATATTCCAGGGAATACAAGCCTAGTTAATGTAATCTCTCCTCATAATCTAACTCTTGGAGCCCTGGTAACATTCTGGTGAATCTGCACTGCACTCCTTCCAAGGCCAATATATCCTTTCCAAGGTGCATGCCCAGAACTACACACAGTACTCCAAATGTGATCTCACCAGGGCTTTGTATAGCTGTAGCAAAACTTCAACCCATTTATATTCTAGCCCTCCAGTTATAAAGGCTAACATTCCATCAGCTTTTTTGATTATTTTTGTATCTGTCGACTACATTTTAGTGATTTGCGTACATGAACCCCTAAATCTCTTTGGACCTCCACTGTTCCTTGCTTTTCACCATTTAAAAAATACTCAGAACAATCCTTTTTTGGTCCAAAGTGGATGGCCTCACAATTACCTGCGTTGAAATCCATCTGCTACAGGTTTGCCCACTCAATTAATCTATCAATGTTTCTTTGTAATCTTATGCTCCTCTCCACACTACTTACTACACCAATCTTTGAGTCATCGGCGAACTTGGATATATGGCTCTCTGTTGTGTTATCTAAGTCATTCATAAATATGGTGAATATTTGGGGCCCCAGCACAGACCCTTGTGGAACACTACTGGTCACTTCCTTCCAATTCGAGTACATACCCATTATCCCTACTCTATGTTTTCTCTCAATCTCCTAACCAGGTCAATAATTTGCCTTCAATTCCATGAGCTTTAATTTTAGCTAACAGTCTCTTATGTGGAACCTTATTCAATGACCTCTGGAAGTCCATGTAAACTATATCCACAGACATTCCCCTCTCTACTATTTTAGTTACTTCCTCAAAAATTTCAATTAGGTTTGTTAGACATGACCTTTCCTTTGCAAATCCATGTTGGATCTCTCTAATCAGCTCAAATCTCTCTAAGTGCTCAGTCACACTGTCCTTAATTCCAATAACTTCCCTACAACAGATGTTAGATTAACAGTTCTATAATTTCGTGGTTTCTCTCTCTCACATTTCTCAAATAATGGAGTGACATTTGCAATTTTCCAATCTAAAAGGGACAATTCCTGAATCGAGAGAGCTCTGGAAGATTATGGCTAAAGCACATGCAGTTTCCTCACCGACTTCATTTAAAACCGTGGGGTGGAATCCATTAGGTCCTGAGGATTTGTCAGTCTTTAGTGCCATTAATTTTTCTAATACTGTTTTCTTGCTTACATTAATTATAGGTTAAATAGATGATATTGGGTGGCTGCCAATACATTACAAAGCAGCAATCCAACTGAGAAGTTCAGATAAATACCTAAATTAAGAGAGAAGTTCAATCAATTTGTTAATAGCTAAACTATTAAGGTTGGATTACTGCCTGAAATTCTTCCTTAAAATCCTCTTTGCGTACAGCCGTCCAAAGCCCCACATCGACTTCCCAATAGATCTCTCCTCCCTTAGCTTCTACACTATTCCTCATCTTCAATGATTTCAGTCCGATTCTCTGACTTATCTACCCTCACTCAATCTCACCCTTCACATAAACTCTACCACCCATACTCACATCCACCCCTTCGACCATGCCAGCTATCATGGTCACCTCACTTCCAAGCTCTCAGTCACTAATAAGGCTAGCTCTCTCAACATTTCATCACTTCCCTTAACACACCCTTCTACCAACTCCACCAATTCATTTTCAAACTCCAATTCCTGCCTTGTGGCCCTCCACCTGTCACAATGCTCTGCCACTGTTGACTTGTTCTACTGCTCCTTTGTTTCTGCCTTCAATATTCTTGTTACTACAAATCATTCACTGTCTCCCATCCATGCCGTTCCCTTGGTACAGTCCCCATCCTCACTTCTTTAAGTGTGAGGACCACAAACCAAAGTGCACTTGACGTACAACATTTATTCGTTCATTACCATATCAGGTTCATTTAGATGCACCAGCCAACCTACTTGAAGAAAAAGACAAGGACCTGCTGTGTGACTAATGTTGCTGAGTGGCTTTGGTTGCCTGCTATTCAATGAAGTAGCAAGCATTTTGTGCTTGACAAATATTAACACCTGTGACGTATTTGTATATTTGTTATATTTAATGTAAGATGCTTGACTGCATGTTAAGCATTCTGGCCTGGATTCTCCTTCCATTGATGGGCTTGCAGTTGTTTTAATGCCCTCTATTAGCCATCCAGGGCTATTTGGAGACCATAAAACCACCCTTCATTGGCTTGCCGCTGCTGGGAGCAAGGTCAAATAAAGTTGTGGTGCAGACTTTAAAAGACTTCAGCCAGTTAAAGGGGGACCTTGCATTTACAGCTCCAGATGCTGCAAGATGGCTGAGGGAGCAGCAGTCTCAGGTGTGGCAGCAGCACAGAGGTTTTTTAGATGCATCTGTGGAGGTGCTGCTAGCAAAAGGCATGACCATGAGGCACCGCCTCATGGGCACTGAGGAAGGGAAGCCCAGAAAGAGGGGGGTGCAGGCTGTCTGGACAGAGGTGGAAAAGGCATCCTGCCAAAGAAAGGTTCATTGACCTCACAAGGGTGGTCAAGGTAAGTCAAGGCACATTCTCCACCATTGATAGATCCTTCACTCATATTCTTTCAGCACCTGGATGTCAGGAAAACTCACTGATGCATAAGTGCAACCTCTCCAAACACTCCACCACCATCTTCACTCTCCTGCCAGTCTCTTGACTCATTTAGGGCTCACAGCCATAAGAGCTCATCGATTTCATTACATCGAGACCATCCATGCAGCTGCCTCTGCTGCTACCTACCCATTCCTTCTCCAACTGGTCCTAACCTACCCCAATCTCCCACTGACCCAACCTCAATACCCCTGCCAATCTGCAGTTTCTCTCCCTTCTCTTCCACATGCCCTCTCGAAGCTCATCTCTTCCATGTAACCTACCTCCTGCTCCCTTGCTCCCTTCCTCACTTAACGCCTGTTCACTCAACTACCCCTTTAGCCCACAAGTTTGCCAATATCTGTGTTCAGGTATCGTTCATTTCCATTTCAAAAACTGCCATTATCTCCCCTCCTTAAAAACTTATTCTCAGACCATCCATCCTCTCCAAGTACCATTCCATCTCTAACCTAATCTCCCTTTCCTCTTTATGGCCATCTCCCAGATCACTGATCATTTCTTCCAAAACTGTATGTTTGAATCCCTTTAATGCAATTTCTGTCTTGCTTACAACACCATGACTGGCTAAAATCATGAATGACATCCTCCTGTGACTGCCTCTGCAGTATGTTATTCCCCTCTCTACAAGTCCACCAGCCTTGCATCCCCTCCTGCACTTTTCAGTCCTCCAAATCTGGGAATGGGTGACGCCCCCCCCACCTCCACTTTACTTTCATCCCAACATGACAAAGGACCTCACAAGGTATCATGGTGTGATGTAGGACCTCAAAATTTGCTGGATCAGGGCAAATTATATGAAGATTCACAATCCTCCATTTAACATAACCCAACATTTCACAAATGTGCATCTGATTCAAACAAACTTAGAAAATCAATACCTACAAGTCCAAAACATTTTCAAGACTGTTATATAACCACCTTATAACTTGCCTCAGTCTTATGATTTTGAAGAACAATCAAAAAAAAAGCTGTCAATCAATCTCAATTGGCTTGGCATACAATCAAGAATTGGATGGAATTAAGACCCACATTAAATGGGTGGGGCACAAAATGAGTGTTAGCGGATCAGCCACCTGTTAAACAATCTGCCCAATTTTACTCTTCAATAACTTCAATGGAAAGAATAATTGGGCAAGGTGTATAACACGTGGCCAATCCATTGCCACATGTTCTGTGCCTTGGAGATGTTAAATTTCACCCCCATTCTTTCTTAGATGGTACATTCTGGGTAACTTCAGATGTGCTTGGATAATGGAAAATCGAACCTCTGGTTGCTCAGGAGCACAAGGCTGATTTTAACCAGAGCTTTCATGTTCAAACAATGTATCATAGTTTCCATTTACATGATAAACAGTAAGTGACAATTTAATTGTATTTGTCGGGCATTAGTTTGTTTAATGTGAAGAAACTGCTAATCAAAAGGGTCAGTGCAATGGTTTCAACATGTGGCAGTATTTGATCTGTCACTACACTGAGCTTCTGATGCCTGCTGCACCTGGCCTCTGCTCATTAGCAGGGCATCAAATTAATAAAAGGATCACACTCCATGCTGAAGTAAAATAAAAACAAAAAGCTTTTTTAGGCATTTTACCTTAAGCAATTCAATACTTCTGACAGGATGTACAGAACTGATACTCCATCCCATAGATTAGCTTTGAATCTTCACCACATCTAGAGGAATATGGAATTCGGCATCGTTTGAAGACAGCCAGCCACATGCTTTTCTATTGGAAGCAGTGTGACCTGAATGGCTAAGAATTAGCACCAGTATTAAACAGGAATTTTAAAACAATATTGTCATTGTGCACTATTCTAGAAGCTGACAGAAAGCAGCACAGGCAGAGACCCACGAGCCATGTAGCTGTTTTCTGACTACAGGACGTGTAAGACCTGCCTCGGGAGACAAAAAAAGGGAGGGATAATATAAAAGAATTTTGTGCCCTCAAAATAAAATCCAATAAAAATAATCACACTATGCTAACTACATTGGTATGATTTGTGAAGAAAATACACAGCTACATTCCATTATTGAGCTTTGTTTGATTTTGATCAGATGAAAGTGCCTATAGATGCTCACAACTAACATCAGATATATTGTGGCTTCCCATCTGTTTGTTTTTACTGTCAATTAGTATAAGGTGAAGGTTGACATCTCCAAGGCATGTCACAAGATATCTTTTATATAGATGGCATTATCTGTAATTAGATACACATAGCACATAAAAAGCTCAGCTGCAGTATGAAATGTGAAGGCTGGGGTTGGGGGTGGGAGGGTTCTGCTATTCATACAGTCCAGATTGAATATTGGTTGTGGCAGTTTTGCAGGGAAGACTCTTAAAAAATATTTGTATATTACTCTACATATTTCAAATTAATAAAAGGATCAAACTCCATGCTGCAGTAAAATAAAAACTAAAAGCTTTATTAGGTATTTTACCTTAGGCAGTTTAGTAACTCTATAAAGATCTACAAAACTGATACTCTATCCCATAGACTAGCTTTGAATCTTGACTTCTCACCTAGAGTATGGAATTCTGCATCGGTTAAAGTCAGCCAGCAACGCACTTTTTTATTGGGAACACGTTGACCTGAATAACTAAGAATTAGCATCAGTATTAAACAGGAATTTTAAAACAATATTGTATTCAACTGATGCATGCAGAAACAAAGGCACTTTGATTTGTAGCAATAAAAATACATTTATAAGCTATGTCGCAGGAATATTCTATTTGCACTACATTCAGACATTACAACATTGTTGATCGTTGATAGCAACAGGTCGTCGTGCCATCAACCCATTCACTGTAAGAACAGCCAATGCAATATTACCAGTTGATGAAAAGTTGGCAAACTTTGAGAGATTAAGGGGGGGGGGAAACACATCAATTCAAAAATGGCATTTTCTGATAAAAGATTTTGTATGAAAAGAATTTTTATAGACCAATTAAAATAATTTTATTGTACAAATACTGCCCTGTGTTTTTTGTCACCAATATTGAATGTGTTGAACTATTAAGATTCAGTATTGAGAAGTGCAACACACTGGAAACAGCTAGGCTGCACCAAAATATTAACATAATCATTCCTGGTGATGTCAGAGTTCCTGTATCCTTTGATTTCCCAGAGAAGCATCCGTAAATTGTGGAAAACAAAAATTATGGAATCTGAAAACTCTGGGGATAGCAGAGTTTCTCTCATGTAAATGATTAGTCAAGAATGAATAAATGGGTCCAGATGTATTTTGTTTTGGTGGGAAGTTAAACTGTGTGCTTAAAAAATCCTTAACGTACTAGAATACAGGGAAGTAAACATATCTTTCAGTTACCACATCTTTCTTATTAAGGACATTGTTGAATTCGTTTTGAGTTGCAGTGTGATTTTTTTTTACTTCAGAGCTATAGGATAACAAAGGTTTAATTCAGAGTCTTTCAGTATACTGGAGTAATTAATGGTTCTCAGGAGTCTAAGTCCATTTTTATTCATACGCACAAGCTAGCAAATTCCTCCATAAGAACCAAAGAAGCAATTCCAGGGGCAGATTTTAATTCAGCGCAGTTTTCTGGTAACAGACCGCTCTGTTGAGTTGATTTCCCTCCAGGCAGGGGCAGTAGGAGACCGCTGCAATTGTAACCGCCAGACCTAATTTCAATGGCGTCGGTCCATGTCCTGCCTGGAACAGGCATGAAGGCGGCACAGAACGGCTGCCAGCAGGTGAAGCTCAGGCAGCCCTTGGCTGGCGGCAGCTTCCAGGTAAGTGTCCAGATTTTGAGGGGTAGGTGGAGGTGGATTCCAGGGTAGGGGAGGCCGTGACTGTCCTTGTGGGGCCCAGAGGAGCACTGCTCCTCCTGGGTCCACAATGAAAAGTTTTGCACTTACCTGAAGGGCTTCTTCTGTCTTCAGCCTCGCTTCTGCCGAGCGGTAAAGTTGAGGCAGCATTTTTCCTACTATAAGGTTTTCTCAAATTAGCCACAATAACTTTCCTTGTTTGCCCTTTTTAAATCATTCCCTTTAATAAAAACCATATTCAAGAATCTGGCAAATGTGCAACTAAATGTAATTGTGCAAAGATAAATTTAAGTCCAGAGTTTATTTGGCAAGAGGAATGCTTCAGTGCAATTATTCTAGCATCATAGACCCAACATACAACATTCATTTTTGAACGTTGAAATTTATTTTTATTAAGGTGTGGCTTTAATTGACTTTGGGGGTGATTTTAATATAGGTCCAAAACAGGTCTGAAGTCACGATGCTTTCCCTGCACCCGCCAAAACCCTTCCACGGGAAGCCCAAACCATTTTCAGGTTCGCCTGTCAGTGTAACAAACTTGGCAAGCTGCCCAATGCTCAATGAGAACTGGCAGGCAGCTCGCCAAACCGGGGTCACGAAAATCAGCAGCTTCAAGAGCAAGCCAAGTCAGAAGTCGGCACTTAAAGAGGGACCTCATGTGGTCCCTTTCAGGACCTCGTGTCCGCTCACTGCCTGGGGGTGGAGCGTGCACAGTCTGTCCATTTGTACTTGAAAGTTCCCAAAGGTCCTACCGCTAGTGTAGGACCCCAAATTGCATATGCAAGCAGCCCCCGGCCTGTTTCGGAAAGGAATGTTGGACTCCTCTTCATCGGCCCGCCTGAAAATCGCATCAGGCGGATCTTGGGCATCCAAGGGACAGCCATTGTTCCTCAGCCATTTGTAACTGCCAGACGCCACGGGTGTCCAGCAGTTGAAAGTCACTACTTTTTTTCACAAAAGAAAACAAAATCAATTATTTCAATTCCCATTAATCTCTTCTACAAGAATTTTCTACTTGAAATATATTTTTCTAATAAAAACTAGAAATTATTTTATGATTCGTCAATGAATTGTCACTTTGGCAAAAATAATGTCCCAGATTTTACAACAAAGGAAACAAAATCATAGTAAGTGGAAATAAAGAGTTCTGATGTCCCAGTTTTGACGCAGCTAGTCCTTAGAAATGTGTTGCTGTCTAGACAGTACGTGACTCAGGCAACTTTGCCTTATAATATTGCAAACCTGCCACAGTAGGAACTATTTTACTGAAGAAACTTGGTCTTGGCAAGTAAAACACATCTGCCACTGATTATCAGCCACATGTTCAAAGATTTTTCACAGATGGTGACCAGGACAGGTAAAATAATGTAGCATCTAATGTGTATTTCAGTAAGAAAGTATTCATTTTTGTTTGTACTATATATTGAACTTGAATTTTCATTCATCACATGCTTCTTGCATGTATGATATTCTGCTGTAAAAAAAAGAGTCCAATCAATATGGCATATGTAGAACAAGAGTGATTTCAGTATAAGAGCAGGGCTGATATGCCACAAACAAATGTTGGCATTCTGTGAGGGATTAGGTGGTCGATCCAGCTGATGCCATTTACGAGCAGGGTGATGTGTATTGGTGATGGAGGAGCTGGTGCTGACTTGGCATGATGGTAGGAAAAGACCAGATAATGTCGACTATAACAAGCTATTTCACGTAATCCAGAACAGTAGAACCAGCAGGCAAGGTCTGCGCTTGAAGAGGAGTTAATTCAAAACTATTCTGCGGAAACAATATTTCAGTAAGCAAGTGGTAAATTTATGGAACAGGCTCCCTAGGGAGACGGTGGAAATAGATAGTATTGATTCATTCAAATACAAATTAGATAGATTTCTTGCAAAAAAAATACATTGGATTATCGTAAATGTGTAATTTGAGACATGATATATGGTAAATGGAGCATGCTTGGGAGGAACACGTTTGGTGTCTTTGGACCTTCTAAAGTTTTCCACCAGTGGTGGGTTTTCCTCACCTCATGTCTGAATCTTTTGAAGACTAATTGATAGTGATTCATTTCCATGATTAGTCAACAACTCCATTATTGTTGTTTCACGTGACTACCAGGATGGTAGAAGGCAAACTAGATGGACCGTGTCTTTTCTCATCTAGCAATTCCTATGTTCAGACCCCAGTGACAATTCGTGGTCTGATATTTCTGAGAAATCTGTTCTTTTTTTCTAGCCCTTTGGTGATTTAGACTTGTCGATTGGCTGCGTGGATGCCTTTGCTGATGGGGGACTCTTCCTTCTCTTTCTTGATTCCAACAATTTAATCAGCACCGTCGTGTAGATTTTTATACAAGTCTGTGCTTCTGTAAATTACTTGTGCCAATTGAGTATATCCATTTTGTGAATCTATTCTTCCCAATTTTTTTTGTTCACCTGTTAAGAACTAAATGTGGGATCTAACAGTACTAATTCATTGTCCAAGTCATCTACAGACACAGTAATTGTTGACATTGCTGTAGTTGTCTCTTATCGTGTTTACTTCTGAACTGTTCCATGTCATCCGCTGCCTTTACAAAAAGTTTTAATCCGGAGAAGTGAGAAATGTGAGGTTGACTGAGCAGATAACTTTGGATGCCTTTACTTCACATACAACTTATTTGATTACTTTTCCATCTGGAATGCTTTGCATAAATGGCCCACTCAATAGAACACTATTTTCCTTAGCTCCCAAGAATACCATTATTCAGGGACAGTTGGATATATATTTGGTAGACAACTAGGCTTGCTGGGACAAATGGCCTTTTCTCGTTTCATACTTATATGCAAAACATATAAAGTAGCAAGTCTTCATGTAAGTGTATTTGCAAACAGATTACTAAACACACTAATGTGTAAAAGTGCTCCCTTTCCCCTGATATTAAAACCTTTGTTCCATGAGCAAAAAAATCGCAAGTATCTAAATATTAAATACTCTTCGACATTGACATGTTATTTCCCCAATTTCTAAACACTAATCTTTCTTGTAATATCACAATATCATCAACTTTCTTTACTCATTTACAGAAATTGCTGCACTACTGAAGCCCTTGGTCAAATGGATTATATGACTACTCAGACCGCTGTTCTGTTCATCTGTGGATCTGTTTGTTCACTTGGCAGGAGAATACTGAAGATAAACTAGCAGCAACATAACCTCTTGAAAATGCAATTATCTGCAAACAATTGTGTTCAATCAAAGCATTACTGAAATCAAAAGCAGTTTGCACCTTCAAAATAACTTAAGTATTTATGTATAAATATTACTTTTGCATCTCTAACCAAAAAACAATAGGTATATGAAAGCATTGTGTTAATGCATCTTTCATGAGGAACTGCTTGCATACAGCTGATAAGCATGTACTATAGAATAATAATACAGTAGATGATCATCAAATAAAACTAGCCTTATGTTAGCATTTGTTTTTCTCCGTATCAGGAAATGGTGACCTTTTCAGATTACACATGAAAGGCTTGACGAAAATCTCTTCCGTACTTCAGCTCTACATGAATCAGTGAAACTCTACTGTTATGCAAATCGAGTAGGGAGCACTTTAATTTTGTTTAATACATCAAAGCAGGCTTTTGTTTCAAATCAACACAAAAACAAGTGATGACGGTTGCATCTCCAAAGATGATTTTTGCTTATGCCTTCATACTGAGGAACTATTTTCTGACCCCTAATAAGATGGAATAGAATATAAATGGTCAAAAGTACATAAAGGATTGTTCAGTCATATCTGACAGCGTCTACTCAAGTATCTCTCAGTATCAACCCCAGGTCGACACTATAAAATGATCAGCTGTCTCCTGACCATGGCAAAAGAACGTTCTTCTCAGAGCCCAGTAAACTTTGTGGGAAAAGCTGCTCAGGGGCCGAATAGTTCAAATAGAGGGTTTAGTGTACAATTAAAAATATCTTTCATATATGTATGGGTGCAATTATCCACTTATTCCATCATCTTATTCCCCCCTCCATGTTATTTGTTTCTGAAGAGTGATTATATTCAATTTACTTACCGGAGTGATTAAATAACTGCAGGAAGTGACCAGCACATAAGTAACGCTTACATAGCAGGATTTCCATTGGGAATGACTGGACATAAACTGCACTGGGAACAGTACCAGTTATAATTTCACTTTCAGACAACCTGACTACTGTTGTTTTGTTGTAAATGATGAGAACTGTGATTGTGGCGTTCAGATTTTGTAGTTTATGTTAAGTATCTGCAGCTGAACATCAACTAAATCTCCATCTGTAATAATAGGCAACATCTCGGGTTCCAATCAATAGCAATAGCGTCTGGTCCCCCAGTGTTGCACAAAGGTCAGGACTAATGCATGTATCACTTATATATTTGTTTAATATTTCTTGGGTCTCTGTAATTCTAGGTTGTTTTTGCAGTTCAGTGACCTGTATGTGTGATCTAAATGTAAGGAAGTCATGATGAACCTTTATAAGACACTGGTTCAGCCACAACTGGAGCATTGTGTCCAGTTCTGGGCACCGCACTTTAGAAAGGATGTGAAGGCCTTAGAGAGGGTGCAGAAGAGATTTACTAGAATGATTCCAGGGATGAGGGACTTCAATTACATGGATGGACTGGAGAAGCTGGGGTTGCTCTCCTTGGAACAGAGAAGGTTGAGAGGAGATTTGATAGAGGTATTCAAAATCATGAAGGGTGTGGACAGAGTAGATCGAGAGAAACTGTTCCCACTAGCAGAAGGGTCAAGAACCAGAAGACGTAGATTTAAGGTGACTGGCAAAAGAACCAAAGGTGACATGAGGAAAAAAAAAATTTTTTTTTAAACACACAGCAAGTGGTTAGGATCTGGAATGCACCATCAGAGTGGTTGGTGGAGGCCAATTCAATCATGGCCTTCAAAAGGGAACTGGATAAGTACTTGAAAGGAAAAGATTTGCAGGACTATGGCAATAGATTGGGGGAGTGGGACTAGCTTGACTGCTCTTGCATAGGCCCGACATGGACTCGAGGGCCGAATGGCCTCCTTCTCTGCTGTAACCTTTCTATGATTCTATTCTATGATTCTAGTGACCAAAAATGTAAAGATCCTCTTTTCTTTCCACATACTGAACAAAGAAAGGACAGTTGAACTAAATTGCAGAACCTCCTGCACATCTTTCAGAACCTCACCAATCCGCACAAGTTCTAAATAATAGTGGGATCACGATCCTTTGACAACAGTGAACACCTACTAGGAGTAGCTAATATTTTCTGACTCATGTAATGGTGAATATATTAACCTGCACAGGGCTAATTTGAGAACCATCATGTTTGTGAAATTTTGACACAGACTTTTCAATTCCCCTTTCCCTGAACATAATCATTCTTGTAATCATCACAGGCTTTCACAGAGTTTCTGCTTTGGGCACAATCAGGAATTGGGCGCAAAATGTGCCCAAAAATCGTGCAGCTAGGTTAGAGTTAGAGTTTCCACTAAAATACATAATCACAAACATAAAATCTTCCATGAACCAGCGCAATCTGGCAGCTTAATACAGTAATCGTTTATTTTTTTCTTTGCAATAAAAAATATTCACTGATGTATTTAACATGTATTTAAGAGTGGTGGTGCAGTTTTATTAATACAGCTGAAAATGGGTTTATCACAAAAAATAAACATTTTTAATAAGGTTGTCCAGTCCTCCACCTGTGATTAATCTGATTTTAAATCACTGAAAATGACTTTAAAAAAAATACACTGAACCATTGACCAGTTTCATTGGTGTACACTAGTCAGTTTCTTAGTAAATTAAATATTTTTTAATATGTAAAAACGTTTAAAACGTGCCTACTAGTGCCTGTGCACCGAAGAAAATGAGCTTAATTTGAAGACCCTCCTCAAATAGGCGCAATCGGCAGAAACGCTGCATCCTCGTTATTTCATTCGGGGGGGTGTGGCCATTTGTGGGCGGGGCCAGCTTCAATGCAATGATTTTTGAACCAACGCATAAGAAACTCGAATTACGCTGGACATAATTTATGCCCAAAGTAAATAGGAATTCCTCGATCTTTTGCGCTGATTCAGCTGGATCGCGCTGATAAAACCAACTCAATCTCGTGGAAACTCTACGGAAAATTAGGAATTTCTCCAACATTGATCTAGGAAACAGGTCAACTTTACATTCCTTCTACTCTTTCTTAATGGAACTATACTGTCTCAAAATCAACAGATTTACTACCTTGTACTGGATTATCATCACAAACTTTAACTTATTCACGTTCCAGAGCTGTAAGTACAAAAGTGTGGGAATGATCTTCCAATATCGATAAATCATCACTGAGATAGCTTTCATATTTCAGCTTCAGCATGACTTAACCTATGCTCTTCTGTCCGTTCTTTTTCATCCTGTAATTTCACTTCAAATAATCCTTAACATTTCAGCAGAGCCTTCATGATTGTTGTCACCTACATATTAACCCGAATAATGGAGTTCACACAGCTGCGACAGCTACATACCACATAATATAGTGCTAATTTATTATCTCTATGACAAATGACTTAACCTGGGCCAAACCAAAGCTTACCTATTCTTACAGATGTCTTAATTTCCCAAAGTCAAACATCCTTCCCCCTAATTGGTGACTTTTGTTGCGACTTAGTCTTTTTTAAAAATCCGTAACAGTGCAGAAAACATGATAACAGAAAACATGATAGTAATTTAGTTGATCCAACAGATAATTGAATGTCAAACTAATACAAAATCATTAAATTGCACAATGCATAAGCATAATGATAGCATTTTCTATAAAACGGATCCAAATTATGTTTTGTAAAAGTAGGCACTGCAAGTAAGCAAACAGCCTTGAGAGTGTGCAAATAATTACTCAATTAATACATGATCTTTGCACACAATTGTACTATATTAAAGTTCACTTAAAATGTAAATTAACTGCCCAGATTTTGCTGCCAAAATAACGGCGTGCTTAGTGGCGCAAGCCGTTATTAATGTATAAATCGTCCAGCAACTTGTGACGAGGAAAAGGTACCCCGTGAATTGCAAATCACAAGTTGTCGGACGATTAGCGCTGCTCCGCCGTTAACCTCGCGAAAACGGCAGCTCTCTGTCAACCTCCCCGTGAGTTTCATGAAAATGTTGCATTTGCACATTAATTACCAATTAAACGCGCCGCAGAAGGCCTGGTATTTAACAGCATAAGTACCTTTTTAATGACGAGATTTATGTTCCTGCAACATCACAACCTCTCCGGCTCAGAAAGGGAACAATTTTGATTGTGGAGTCTCATTCATGCAGGTAGTAAATTATTGTTAGAGATTTTTAAATTTTAAACTTATTTTTCCCTTTTGTCTCTTTTTTCTCTCTCTTTATTTCTCTTTATGTGCCTGATTTGTATCTAATTCTCCCTATTTCCTTCTCCGTTGCTCCTCGGTTTCTTTCTCAATGCTTAAAGCTCATTGGTTAAGGAGATAGACTGTTGGTCTCGTCATTAACCAAGGTCCCAGATGCCCAATTTGCCTTGGCATCCCATCATCCGATCGCACTTCCAGCAACTTATAGGGCAAACAAATTTTGAGCTGAAGGGTGAGGGAAAAAGTTTAACGAATGGGACATGCTACAAACAGGGCTCCAGCAAATTCTGGGCCAACATTAAATGTTTAGATTTCAAAAATTTCATGAAAAATAGTGTTTATACAAATTGAAGATCAGATTATAGTGTACGATAAATGTGTGGTAAATTTGGGTTAAAAGAAGAAATTTAAATGTGAATCCAAAACTATCATCTGGTTTGTTAAATGTTAATCCCACTTAAGTATATGAAAGTAAATTGCAATTCATAGTTACCGCGTGTGCTGTTAATGGAATTTAATGTATTCTGAAGCTTAGCCCTTGCATGTCATTAGCTGTGTTTTCCTGTATGAATTACTGACATCGAGATCGACATACAAAAGGTAAAATCCAGATACAAATCACTTTTATTTAAGGATATAGGCTCAGATTTCAAACTATTAAAGTGATCTGTAAAAAAGTTTATTATTGGACTACCATCTCCCATAAATTCATTTAATCCTTTTTCCGAGAGTGCTTCATTTTTTGTGCATTAAATTTACACAAAAGTACAGGGTCTTCTCGGCTGTCCATCTGAGGCTATTGTCGAAATGTTCTTCATCTTATGATCCCTTCAGTTTGTTATAGTTATCCAAGTGAGAAAGTGGAGGCAAGATTATGGAATGCTATAACTTAACTGAGTTTGAGTCGCAGTCGCTGCCTCATTTAACATTTCTGGAATAAGTAGAGGAAGTAACTCTACCATAAAATGAGAGAACTTAGGGTTTTCAGGAACAGTAGGATAACATTTCAATGGAGTTAAGCAGGAAAATTGTTATCTCCATGAGCAATAGCATTCTTCAATTTATATAAATCTCCAGCAAGATAATTATCTCTGTATGCCTCATGTGATTCTAAATAAATCAGTTTCTCTAACATTTCTGTGGTGATCTAATTCCTTTGGGTAGGCAATACATTTTTTTAATCTTATTACTTTCCTCATTTTTATTTAATGATCTATAAACAGCTGGAAGCAGGCTATAAAAAAAGACCCACGCAGCTATCTTTCCTGGATATTTTGGTAAAAAGCCAAAACTGCAAATATATTTTTCAGCTCTCTGCATAAATGTATTGCTTTATTATTCTCTTGAACTGAACTTCTAATCACAATTGACTGAATAGCTATTGACTCTAATCAAAATGCTTTGTAGGTTTACTACTGTACAGGGATATTAGAAAGCTTCTGCCCCACAGAAGCATGTTCTTTTTTTACAGTTTTGAACTGACCATAGCATTACTAAACCTGAATTCCTCATTAACTGCCTGAGATCATTCAGAATCCCCAAATGTAACTCCAAAAGCCTGCAGTTGTTAACCATGATTCTTAACAATTCCAATAATGCACAATTCCAGAGAGAAGCCATTGAAAGTAAAAAGAGAGCAATAGAAAATATGACTACAACAAAAGCAATGGAGGGAGACATGTTCTGCTGAAGTAAAATGACTGCCGTGTGACTTATTGTCAACCTGTGCTTGAACCTTGTTTGCAGGATGCTAAATCTGAATCAATAAGTATGCAGGTCAGTGGGACATAGTGCAAATGTAGAAATGAAAGGAAAAGCACTGCAATACAGGAATCTGAGACAGTGACAGACAGGATGCAAGGCACCAGTTAGTATGGGAATTAGATCTTGCAGAGGAGTACACTATATTATAATCTAATTGAGAACAGTTGTTCTTTTTTATTAGTTCTTAATATCCTACCTTAGTTAAAACCATTTTAGGTTTATTTTTTCCAGATGGTATACATTCAGCATGTTAGTAATAAGTTTATATTGTCCCACCTAAACTATGCTCCTATGCTTTCATATCTTTATTGGTTTACAAATGGCATTTAACTAGAAGATAAAGTAGCAATAAACAGAATAACATTTAGATTCCTTTTTGAAACTTTAACTGGTTATATTCATGGCAGAATAACAATAGCACAATAAAGAGCATAATGTACCACTTATGGCAAGAACTTTAAAGATATGCTCGAAATCAATTCTACACTTTTCATTCCTACTATTCCGCTAAGTGATGAAAGTAGAAAAAAGGAAGGTCCACTATATCATAGAATCATAGAAAGTTACGGCATAGAAGGAGGCCATTCAGCCCATCATGTCCATGCCGGCTGAAAAAGAGCTATCCAGCTTAATCCCACTTTCCAGCACTTGGTCTGTAGCACTGTAGGTTACTCATTTTTAAATGAGTTGAGGGTTTCTGCCTCTACCACCCTCTCAGGCAGTGAGTTTGAGACCCCAGCACCCTCTGGATGAAAAAATTTCTCCTCAGCTCCCCTCTAATCCTTCTATCAATTACTTTAAATCTATGCCCCCTGGTCACCGACCCCTCTGCTAAGGGAAATAGGTCCTCCCTATCCACTCTATCTAGTCCTTTCATAATTTTATATACCTCAATTAAATCTCCTCTCAGCCTCCTTTGTTCCAAAGAAAACACCCCAGCCTATCCAATCTTTTCTCATAGCTAAAATTCTCCAGCCCTGGCAACATTCTCATAAATCTCCTCTGTACCCTCTCGAGTGCAATCATGTCTTTCCTGTAATGTGGTGACCAGAACTGTATACAGTACTCAAGCTGTGGCCTAACCAATGTTTTATACAGTTCTAGCATAACCTCCCTGCTCTTATATTCTATGCCTCGGCTAATAAAGGAAAGTATCCCGTATGCCTTTTCAACCACCTTATCTACCCGTCCTGCTATCTTCAGGGATCTGTGGACATGCACTCCAAGGTCCCTTTGTTCCTCTACACCTCTCAGTATCCTCCCATTTATTGTGTACTCCCTTGCGTTGTTTGCCCTCCCCTGGCTTTTTATATCAGGATTTTTTTTTAAACTCAATTCAAATCTTCAAATTGCCACAGTGGGATTTCAATTCACGATCTCTAGATTATTGGTCTAGTATCATAATGGCAGAGTTAGACATACATGTTGTCTTGTATCTTGATGTACTGTTTTGCAACAAGATTTTTCATGCAAAGAAAAATTAAGATGTCAAATAGATTTTATTTTAAACAAATAAGGATTTTTTTTTTGTTTTCATGTTTTTATAGTAAAGCGAAGGCCAAGACAGAAGCTGCTCTCATTTAGCTAACTTTCAAAATGGAAGACTTGAGACAGTCTGTCGACTGGTAATGATACTGCCTTATATTGTGAAAACCAATTAATATAAAGTTATTCGGATGGCTAGGATGGTTTATTTGAAATGCTAATGTGCACGCTTTGACAGAGAGACTTGCCATTTCTTGTTATGAGCGGGTGTGTGAAGCCCAGTCTGGGGGGTGATATATGCAAAGGATGAAGCAATTTCAAGCCATTTCTACCCCAGCTACTAAGAAGCAAAAGCTGTTTGCATGTTTACTTCAAAATGAATAGTTTTACATGAAAGAAGCCCCAGTTCTGGTTGCCAGCATTAAGATTTCTACCCCTCCCAGTAGATTGCGTGGTTGATGGGGTGGTGGTGGAGCACAATGGTGGGGGGAGGGGGGGTGAATGGTGTGTAGAAGTTGCAATATGGGACAGGCTTGATGGAGCAGCTGTTCTTTTTCTGTCCTTTGAATTTGTATGTATGTTCATATCCAGTGTCCAAAAGCAAAACATGAAATTTTCATTCAAAAGGAGCTATTGTTTGGTGATGTCTTTCCAAAAAGATAGGGTATTACTCCCTTATGGCCTGAATCCATTTTTGTTGTTTGGTATCTTGCTGTGCTTTCTACTTTGGTACTTGCGTCAACTCTACGTAAATCTGATCAAGTAGTGCAGTCTGTACACGCTGTTCTAGTGGCTTATTTTTAGTCTCGGAGATGATGGGAGAATTTGGCAGACACCACAAATAAGCCTGAAACCATAAATGGTAGAGTAAAAAGTTGCAGGTTTCAATTCGTAAGGGACTGGATCTGCTTACTGAAACTGCAATTTATCAGTGAACACAAGCAAACATGATGGGGAAACACCCAGATTGTAATGTTTTCTTGAGTATAAGTAGTAAAAACATACTTTTTCAGTATATTAGAGGAATGTTGACTAATTTAGTAAATGATACTTTAATTTTATTATTCCTGAAAAACATAAGTTCACATCTGAGCACAAAAAAAGACATTGAACAATCTCAGGAAGTGTTGTTAATCAAAAATATATCAAGTACCATCTGGCCTGTTTGGTTGATAACTGCCGAATGCTTTTTCAAGCAATGTTTTTACGATTCATCAGTCTACAATGAGTTATCTTTTTCAGAATTGTAGCAGCATTTGTCACATTTTAAATTGATTGCTTGAAAAATGTTCTGTGCTTCAATCCATTTCTTCAATTCTGTTTGTCATTTCAGTATTGAGTAATTATGATTAATTTCAGGCATTTTTTTCAGATGGCAAAAAAAATCTGAATATAGCAAAAAACCGTCCAAAGTTTAAAAAAGTGATTTTTGTGCACTTGGCTACAGTAGTCAGTACTCAGTTGTGAAGAATTGCTGCAATCAAGTATTACAAACAAACTGTGCCACTTGGGAAAACTGCCTATAATTAAAAGAGACATCATAATGGGGTGCAAAAGGGAAAGGTCTAAATAACTCTTATAAAATGCCACCCAGTTAGTCAACAGTCAAGCTCAAGTTAAAGTTACATCACAAAAGAAGACTGGATGACTTTTCCAATTGTGTGGATGCTTTCTATAGCCTTCAAAAGGTTTAAACAATAGAAAACCATTCTTGCATGTGGACCCTCATACTATATTTCAGTCACCTAGAATGCAAACAGAGGAGACATGTCTGAATACAATTATTGAAGAACACGATTATCCTGCTTCAAAAAAAACCCACTGCAGTTAGAAGTCAGGTTAAGCAATACAAATGTAGAAAAGTGTCTGTCTCATATAGTCATTATGCAAAAGATTAGACACTCCCTCCCCACCCAGGGCCATGTAATCTCCTGGCGAAGATCAAAGACCAGATTAAAAAACCCAGGCCAATTAGGGAAAAAAAATCTGGAAATGCAGTGGGCTGTGGTCCCCGATGATGTGAAAAACAACCCCCTCCCATACAAGGCTGTCATAGCCTGCTATGTCCCTGGTGTTACTATTCAGTATAACACCTTTGATCTTATAAAACCACTGAATCCCCATGAGAATCACCACAGCAGATCTGTTTGTATACGATTCTGGTACTACCTCTTTGCTGAGCTGTGCAGATGTAGGTTGTAGCACAAGTGGTGTAGAGACGGAAAAGAAATGGGACCTGTCAGAATCATTGAACTGACTTAGAAAAGGAACATTGCCTGTCTGTTTCAAACTCCCACTTACTGCAGGCTGACCGACCTTTTTCAGCCAGCAAGCGCCAAAAGTTTAATCTCAGTCTCCCCCTCAGCTATCAGTGTCCAGAATGGGCTCAAGACAATGCCAATCAAATTTACTACCTTAAATCAAGAACACTCTCCAATAGCACCTACATTACCGATTCATCTTAGACCCTTACTGTGTTCAAGGAATGGAAGCCATTCTAATATTACAGGTGCAAATATCTCCAGGAGGTATTGGGATGTAATAATGACCCACTCCCCACTGTCTCAAACTGATATGGTATATAATTTTAATGGCTAATCCATTTCCCGACAAGAGACTAACAAGTTATTAGCCACCTTTTGTTTCAATAGTTCCAGCCTTTTGCTATCAAGTTAGAAAAGTATATGGGAACTCTGGGAATTAACACTTTAAAACAGAAACATTTTGCAACGTAAATCAAAAATCACTTCCAGGCCAATTAGATCAAAATCGCAAACTGTGTCTGTCCCGAAACATTATAATTGCAGCCAGCTAGAGAGAGAGATACTGAGAGATCTGGAGGGCACAGTGTGACAATTCAGAATGTGTTTCATATTGTCCACCAAAACATATATTAGGCTTTGGAGAGAATACAGACAAGGGCAATTAATTGGATACCAGGAATTGGGTACCAGAGCTCCAAAAAAACAGGGAATGTTCACATTGTAGGATGTTAGACTCAGGAGAGACTTTGTTAAAGTTCTCACATTTCTATGGGGTACAGGCAAACTGAACCTTAATAAATTGTTTGACATGATTAGAAACTCTGTAACCAGGGGGTATAGACACAAGTTCAGGAGAAGGAAATTGAATAAACAGTTTAGATGTAACCATTTCATGCAGAGGATGGTGAATGTGTGGAACAGTTCATCCAGGGAGACAATTCCTTCAATCTTAGCCCAATAGAAGAAAGGACGAGCACACTATCCCTGGAAATTCTGCTCAGCTTGACATACCTCCAATAGTGGTCTGGAGGCAAACATCAAAAAGAACAATTTCTACCAGTTGAAGTGCTTTGCATCCACCCCAATTTATTCTGTCCTCATAGAATTGTCTGAACCTTTCCATCACACACAGGGGAGCTGGCACAAGTCAGAATAGAATAGCTCAATATTATCACTGTATATGGAGGTACATTGTTCTTTATCCTACACCCTTCATGCTTCTGGGTTTTAGCTGCTAAAATTTCAGAAGAAAAGATGACAAGCAGTGTGGATGGAAACAAGTGATGGGTACGTTTGCAAAGATTATCAGAGTTGGAGTAACCCATCACCACAGTGGCTTGGGCTTGTTCTATAAAATACAAATTTACCTTGCAGACCTATTCCAAAAACCAAATAACCTAAATGCATGGCTAAGATAGAGTCACTGTAACATACCAATGGGGCTCGATTTTACAGGCGGGTTTCCTGTGCGTTTCCAGCGGGGGGGACCCGAAAATCCCGATATCCAGGCACGTGACCGGATCGCGCCACGATCCCGCCCACTTCCGGGTTCCCCGATGACGTGCAGGGGTGCGTGCGTGCGTAGTCCCCGCTGGTGGGAATCCCGCAGGCAATTAAAGCCAGCGGGATGCCACTTGAGTGTATTTATTTTGCTTGTTCAGGTCATTAACCTGATTAAGGGACTGTGTGTGATTTTGGAGAAACATGGGACTATTTCACACATTGGGGGAAACAGTCCTAGTTGAACTGGACGTGTTGCAGCCGTCAGCCTGTGGCAGCTGCAAAGGTCCATTTGACAGGTTGGGGGGGGGGGGGGCGGTGGAGACCCTCAGCCATTGCAGGAGGCCGCTCTGTCACTTGGGACAAAGTGTGGCCTCCACCACCCCCCTCCTGACGGTCAAAGTCACCAACCTGCACACTCACCCCGGGGTCCGGAGACATGTGCCTACCTTGCGGACCCCCTCAGATGTACATATTGCGGATGGGGGCCGCCGTAGCTGCAGTCATGACCCCCTCGGAGGGCGAACAGCATCACCAGCCTCGCCATCCACGCCGTCCACCTCTGACACGTGGAGCTCCACAACAGAGTGCTGTGACACATCCACCTGTACAGCAGGAGGGGGGGCTACCGCAGAGAGAGACGCGTCGCAGAGGGCACTACCCTCGCCACAGGGTCCACAGACCGAGACGCAGCTCCCCGGACCTCTCCGAGCAGCAGTGCACACGGAGGCGCAGATTCACTCGACATGTCGTCGTGGACATCTGCAGCCTCTTTCATGCCAAGCTGCTCCTGGCTGGCCCCAGCACCATCTGCTTACCTGTCGCTGCCAAAGTCACCACTGCCCTCCACAACTTCTCGTCCGCATCCTTCCAGGGTGCAGCCGGGTACACCGCCGATGTTTCTCAGTCGTCTGCGCGGAAGAGCCCTGCAAATACACCTGCACCTACTCTGCAGTGACACAATGGGTGGCATCAGTGGTGGGTCCTCATAGTGATACCCAGGAGCGGGCATTATTGCACAAAACAGACAGGATGCGCGGAGACATGGCAGTGGTGGTGCCAATACAATGTGTGCTATTTGTTGCTCTGAAATTCAATATAGGTAACACCCATGGCAAACCCTCCGACACCCTTGTGCACCCCCTTCATGCTCACGACACGTTTGCCTTACGCTGCCTACTGCACATATGTGATGCATGCCCTGTGGCTGCAGCACAGGTGGTGGCAGGTTGAGTGAGGCTGGCCGTGAGGGAGATGCACGAGAGGGTGCGTATGGGATAGAGCCACGAGATTATATGAGGATTGGGTTGCGTGTTAGTGGCGGGGTGAGTAGGTGCAGGTAAGATGAGGATGGGGTTTGAGTGGGTACGAGGGGTGATGTGACAGAGTGGTGTTGGCAGTGCCGAAGGAGATGTGGGGTGGGGGCAGTGTTGTGGCAGACGGAGTGTAGGGGAAAGACTACGTGTTCTCACTGTGGCTGACCTACTGCGGTCATTGGAGCGCCTCCTGCACTGTATGCAGGTGGGCGATATGTTGGTGGTGCAGGTGACCTCCTCTGCCACCTCGAGCCAGGCCTTCTTGGTAGCAGAGGCAGGCCGCTTTCTCCCGCCCGCCGGGAGGAAGATCTCCGTCCTCCCCCTCCTCCTCACCCCATCTGATGATACCTGGGGTGAGGCATCATTAAACTGGGAGCAGCCTTCCCCCTGGGCTGCTCCATGCTGTAATGTGTTCTATTGGTTGCAGCATCTGTCAGTGGAGGACTGCCCCTTTAACTAGAGAGCCTCCAGCTGACAGATCGTACTGCGCATGCGCAGCCCGCCCGACGCGCAGACCAGCAGCGCGGAGCCAGGAGGACCAGGTAATTGGATCCCATTAGTGTGTTGCCTGCTACGATCACGCGGGCAACCCACTAATTTCACCGAGCGTGTTGACTACGCTCCCGAAACCCAACCCGCCGGAAACCCGCAGGCCTGGTAAAATCGGGCCCGTGGTCTTTGCAGCATCGAGAAACACCAATGTAACCGGGTCTTTGAACTTATTATGTATGTCAGTAACATCAAGAGGAAACACACATTACTTGCTGAATACCTGTTCTTTATAATATTGGCCGAATTGAGGTGAACAGTTTGCCAAGTGTTTAGCTCAGATTTGTTGACCTGTAATTATAAAAATGACAGACGAACAACTACAGTCTGATAAGTATACAGAATTTTCTTAAGAACCAAGATAAGGACAGCACCAAAAAAAAATCAAGGCATCCTTTATAGTTTGTCACTATATCAAATACATGGCCCAAATAGAGGATTCAACTTAGGTTTTAAGTTTCTTCAATAGCCAGAATTTCACGATTCCTGCAATGTTGTTAGTTTTAATAATGAAGGCACCACATATCTGGGACAATTTTCATCCTTTTCACTGGCAGGAATGGGAATGTAGTGGAATTAAAATAGCAGCGAAGCATTCACTGCACATTCCTGCCCATGTCCAGATCACTGCCATTTTGGTTGGGGTCTTGAAATGAGCAGCCCAGATGAAACAGGCGAGAGCCTCATTAGCCCATGCAAATCAGAGTGCTATGACATCAATAGGACCTTGATGCAATTCTGAAGGACCAATGAGCAGAGCGAGCTCAACACACGCTTCGTCCACTGGTACTTGGCGTTGAACAGCCTAATCAGCGGTCCTTAAAGGGACCGTTGCGAGCTGCTCCAAAAAAATTAAAACCAGGTGCTCTTCCTGGCTCCAAATATATCAACCCCGTGATGCTCAATTCTCATGATCACCTCCCACCCCCTTTACCATACCCACAGCGGCTGGGCTCTGCAATGGAGCTGCCTGGTTTCCCGCCACTTCCGATCGTCAAGCCACTCCAAATGTGCATACAGCTCACTGACAGAATGGTAGTGCGGCCTGACTGTAAAAATTGGTCAGGCCCCGGACTGCTTCCATTGGGCTCACTCCGCCCATCTCCTGCCCGATGGAAAGTCATACAAAAATCCATCCAATGGTAGATTTTCATCTTCACCACCTCCACGATAATCTGGTGGAGCATCGATTTCAATGGAATGAGAATCGGGAGTGTTTTACGATGTTTTGGCAAGCAACTCCACCAGATTACCGCACAGGCACTGAAGAACAGAATCTACTCCATGGTAGCCAAGATAGGTGATAACAAAATAAACTATTTGCTGATTAAAAAAAATAAAGCGAATCTTGCAAATCCAAAATTATTAGAAATCAAGTGGTCTTTATTATTTGCATTGACTTTCTAAATTCAAAAGCTGCTTTGGGATTTATGCATTTGTCATCACGGAAGCAGGATAATGAATCATTTTTATAAATGATCACTCACTGGATTTCTTGGCTTTTTAACATTGAATTTGCTGAATTTTTTTTAAAAGATTGTCCCACAATTATGATTTGTAATATAATCTCATCTCTGTAAAGGCCATTCTTGAACAAAATTTAGCAAGTAAAGTTTTACTACATTTGTAAATATATGCCAAAGTATGAGTCAGAGGCAGGTCCATTTAATCCAATTTATAATTTGTGCTGTGCATTTTCACATAAAATGTCACCACTGAGCAAACATTTATTCAAAAGAACATAAAAACGGATCCCATCATTTCCTGAAGGGCAAAATAACCAATGTTCATGGATAGACTCCAAATGACTTGATTTACAAGCTGGACAACACAAGGAACTACAACTTACATTGTTTTGGAAAAGCAATAAACATGCAAAATAAATGATTGACTTCAACATTTTCTGAATTACCAATGACGAGAAAAAAAATACAAGTTGATCATGCAATTTGAAGTCTGAATATCCAGGGGGATTTTGTGTCATACTGATCTGCCTAATCATGTTGATCCATCATCACATGGCACAACAAGCCACTGGAGTTCACCTCAAAGAAACCATGGAAGTATTTTTGTCATCTATGGAAACCATTTCGGAGCAGGAAGAGACACAGATGATTGGCATGTAGAGAAAATGTTCAGTGTTTGAGTATAGCACAGCTGGACACTGATGAAACCACTGAAGCAAAGGCTAGAATACCTTGGAACAAGCTGCACAAAGAGAATGTAAATATCAGCTGGGAGGATGGAGTGTCCAACATTTAAGTAATGAGGAACAGCTTCTATGTAAAAACGGATTGTGGCATGGCAAGAATTTTGTGATGTGAGGGCTTGCTGAAAATCTTTATCTTTGGGAGATGAAGAAGTGGATCCCAGCTGGGAACAGACCACATAGAAGACCAAGACCAAAGGGAACCTGAGCCTTTCCTTCTGCTAGTGGTCGATCGCCTGCCCAGAATATGGTGTTTATGTGTCAAAAAGATCAACCAAATTCGGGACCGGTAAGTTTATAGTTCAAGTGCTGCTCTCGAAACTTGTGCTGTTTTTAAAATTGCTGCTGTTACACTTTTATTAAGACAAAGATTTGTAGGCCACTTCGTAAGTTAGGGTACCAAAGAACTGAGCAGATTCTTGTATAGTTCAGCAACCCACCAATGCTGAAATCTCACAACCATCTTTCTAATGCAGTGCATGCACAGGAAAAAGTAGATCTGGAACACATGTAAACACCCCAACACGTGTATTTGGGTGACCAATAGTGAAGTGAATTCAGAGTCAGGTGACCTGCTCAGGTCAATCAAGGCCTTTCACAGGGAGTTGTCAAGCAACAATCCTCTGTGGTCACAGCCATAATAAAGATTTTTTTTGCACGTTATCTTGCTAGTTTAGGAGGAACAAATATGAAAACAAGTATGCACATCATTTTCCCAGCAGTGCATTGGGAGAATTGGGGGTTGGGGGGGGGTGGGTGTTGGTCTGAATGCAAGTAACAAATTAATTAAATAGCAATGCAAGTAACACATTAATATTCAGCTTCAGAAATACACTGCCAGATCTTATAGGCTCTGAAATTAAAGCTTAAAAATAATTGAACACTCAACATCCGCAGTAAAATTTAATTGTTTTGCCACTTTGGGGAACAGGTGGGCAGTGACCAACACCTGGAAACTGGCACTCAATTGGACTGAATCAATTTGGATCAAGCCATCTAACCTCAGGCAGTTTGTTTTACCATGCGCTTCACTACATCCTACTTACTGGAATTATATTTTAATCCGTAATAATCTCCCATTCTTGCAGGGCCAACTGAGGCAAAATCTGTGGACCACATCAGAAAAGTTGTTTTCTCCGTTCTGTTACCGAGATTTGACCATGATAATTGTGTCAGTTTTCTTTCTGTCTCTTTGGTGGCTGCACTGTGCATCTTTCCTGTTTTTTTTTTCCTTTTAGCATGAACATCAGAAACTGTACATGACATAACTACAAAATGCATCACTATTATTAATGCCTATTTTATTATGTCTACATAATTCAGGGAGATTGAGGTGTTCCAACTCAAATAAATGAACATTCTTTTGCCACAAAAAACTACAATATCTCATTTTTATTTGACATTGTGACATGTTTTACCATTTAGAAAGAAGCACCCTGACTAATGATCCAACTTCCTGAGTGCATTGTGAAGGTCTTTTGATGAAACACAGCTATATTTCCCCTACACATCACTTGGCTGATTGTAACTCTAAGTGCTCAGAGTTGGGGGAAGACAGTTTGGAAGTATATGTTTGTGTGAAAAGAACATGTCTGGGTTGTGTACAATTCCAGAAAAGAGCTCAAAATTGCCCAGTATTAAATTTCAGCAGATCTCATACATTACTTGTTCCAACATATGTCCCACTTGGGAAAACTGACCACATGTTTCTTGTGGAAAAGGCTCACATAAGACAATAATGCAACTATTTTATTAAAAATACTTTATTGCAGTAATTTCTGCCTCATTTTTACATTGGGACAATGAAAGAAACAAAACCATCAGACCAAAGTTCATAAACAATTCATCTAACTGAACTAAAAGATGAAATAATTCAAATGTTTTGCATGCTTCGCAAAGATTAAGTGATATATTTCCCTTTTGTGAAGAAAGGGTTCATGGATTTTCATAGCTGCCAAATATGGATTTCCTGGCTAATTGCAATACACCTGTAATAATGTTCCTTCAAAATTTGTTTGACAGCAAAATTGCCACTTAACTGATATAAGTATTGAATTTTTGCCAACCCCCACCCTGGAGTGCGGAATATTTCTGCACAATGGCTACGGTAAAAAAGAGAGATAATCCTAATTTGCTCATTTTTTGTCTTCCAAAGTGGGAATTCATCCTTTCAATAACAACGTTTCCATCAAGCACAGGCTCTGCGAGAGACAGAAGCAATTGTTGCTTACTGGAGGAAATTTTGATTTTCAACATTTTATTTTACAGATGAACAGACACAATTAAATATCTAAGTAATCAAACTGAGTATTCATAGATCACAGCCAGGCTAATTATAGAAATGTGAAATTGGCATGTAATTGACATAATTTGAAAAAGAAAGCTACTGTTTTGAAGCGGAAGAAGAAAGTATTTTCCCCAAAGATAGTGTTTTAAACGTCAAGTAATCAGTCGATTGCTTACATTTCACAGTCATTATACTGAATGCAAGGAAAATACGGAGAACAAAATAAACACAGAATTTCAATGAGGATGATGTTAATTTTACTTTTGGACAGGTAACACCAACAGAAGTGTCAGAATGGATCAGTAGTAAGACTCTCACCTCTGAAACAGTAGGCTGTAGAATCAAGGCTCTAGGACCTCAGCACAAAATCTAGGCTGACACTCCAGTGCTGTACTGAGGGAGTATAATGTTATTGGAGGTGTGGCCTTTTGAACATTAAACTGAGGACTCATGCACCTGTTCAGGTAGATATAAATGATCCCATGACACTATCCAAAGTGATCAGTTCAAGAGAGCCTTGTAAATCAAACTTGGAAGATATGCATAGAATCATAGAAAGGTTACAGCACGGAAGGAGGCCATTAGGCCCATCGAGTCCGCGCCGGCTCTATGCAAGAGCAATCCAGCTAGTCCCATTACCCTGCCCTTTCCCCATAGCCCTGCAATTTTTTTCCTTTCAAGTACATATCCAGTTCCCTTTTGATGGCCATGATTGAATCTGCCTCTACCACCCCCTCGGGCAGTGCATTCCAGATCCTAACCACTCGCTGTGTAAAAAAGTTTTTCCTCATGTCACCTTTGGTTCTTTTGCCTACCACCTTAAATCTATGTCCTCTGGTTCTTGACCCTTCTGCCAATGGGAACAGTTTCTCTCTATCTACTCTGTCTAGACCCTTCATGATTTTGAATACCTCGATCAAATCTCCTCGCAACCATCTCTGTTCCAAGGAGAACAACCCCAGCTTCTTTCCACGTAACTGAAGTCCCTCATCCCTGGAATCATTCTAGTAAATCTCTTCTGCACCCTCTCTAAGGCCTTCACATCTTTCCTGAAGTGCGGTGCCCAGAACTGGACACAATACTCCAGTTGTTTCCGAACCAATGTTTTATAAAGGTTCATCATAACTTCCATACTTTTGTACTATATGCCTCTACTTATAAAGCCCAGGATCCCGTATGCTTTTTTAACCCCTTTCTCAACCTGCCCTGCCACCTTCAACGATTTGTGCACATATATCCCCAGATCTCTCTGTTCCTGTACCCCTTTTAGAGTTGTGCCTTCTAGTTTATATTGCCTCTCTTCGTTCTTCCTACCAAAATGTATCACTTCACATTTTTCTGCGTTAAATTTCATCTGCCACATGTCCGCTCATGCCACCAGCCTTTCCATATCCTCTTGAAGTCTATCACTATCCTCCTCACTGTTTACTACCCTTCCAATTTTGTGTCATCTGCAAAAGCAGTGGTCCCAGCAATGACCCCTGGGGAACACCACTGTACACCTCCCTCCAGTCTGAAAAACAGATATTCACCATTACTCCCTGTTTCCTGTCCTTAGCCAATTCTGTATCCATGTTGCTACTGCCCACTTTATTCCACGGGCCGCAATCTTGATGATAAGCCTACCATGCGGCTCTTTATCCAAACGCCTTTTGAAAGTCCACATACACCACATCAACTACTTCGCCCTCATCTACCTTCTTTGTTACCTCATCAAAAAACTCAGTCAAGTTAGTTAAATACGATTTGCCTTCAACAAATCCATGCTGGCTTTCCCTAATCAATCCACCCTCATCCAAGTGACTGTTAATTCTGTCCCGGATTATTGTTTCTAAAAGTTTCCCCACCACTGAGGTTAAACTGACTGCCCTATAACTGCTGGGTTTATCCTTACATCCTTTTTTGAACAAGGGTGTAACATTTGCAATTCTCCAGTCCTCTGGCACCACCCCCATATCTACGGATGTTTGGAAGATTATGGCCAGTACCTCCGCAATTTCCATCCTTACTTCCCTCAGCAACCTAGGATGCAACCCATCCAGACCGGGTGACTTATCTACTTTCAGTACAGCTAGCTTTTCAAGTGCATTGTGATACTGGCTCCTCTCAAAAGCATTTTTACACTGGTGCTTGTTTATTTAAGATCATAGAAGCTTGCCATTTGTATGCCTGTTTACACAAGACACACTCTTGTCCTGGTGGCAGAATCATTGAAACAAGGAAGAGGGTCCCACAAGATAACTCTAAATACAGAGATAGAACTAATCCAGGAAAACCAAGAACATTTAGCGTAACATCAGTGGTAGGAAAGATAGTAGAATCTTTGCTAAAAGATTAGATAGCAAAACATCAGTCAGGCAGTCCAGGAATCTACTGGGTGTGTGGCACTCTCAAATTGGTATTCAGTGAGGTTGACGACACCTTGAAGAAGTGCAGTCCTGAGCATGGCACCATGGGGCAAAGGACTGCACAGGGGGGCACAGTTAAGTGTAGAAATGCAGTAGTCATAGGAGATTCAGTAGTCAGGGGGACAGACAGGCATACGTGACTGCCAATGTGAGTCCGGCACAGTGTGTTGCCTCCCTGGTGCAAGGGTAAAGGACATCATGGAGAGGGTGCAGAACGTTCTGTGGGGAGAAGGGAACAGCCAGAAGTCGTGGTCCATGTGGGTACCAATGACATAGGAAAGAAAAGGGATGAGGTCCTGCGGTCAGAGTTTCAGGAGCTAGGGAGGAAGTTAAAAAGCAAGAACTCAAAGGTAGTAATCTCTGGATTATTCCTAGTGCCACGTGTTAGTGAATACAAGGATAGGAAGGTAAGGCAGCTTAATGCATGGCTAGAGGCATGGGGCAAGAGGGAGGGCTTCAGATTTTTGGGACACTGGGACCAGTTCTGGGGCAGGAGGGACCTGTTCAAGATGGATGGGTTGTACCTCAACAGAGCTGGGACCAATGTCTTCTTAGGGAGGTTCACTAGTGCTGTGAAGGAGGGTTTAAACTAATGTGGCAGGGGGGTGGGCACCAGGAAGTAGCATTATAAAGGAGAAGCAAAGTGCACAAAGGATTGGGAGAGACAGATAGCACTAGAGTAAGAAATGGTACAGTATTAGGTGAGATCAGACTAAGAGAGGCTACAAGAAGGTCTAAGATAAGTTTAGAGTGCACGTGTGCAAACGCAAGAGGCATGGTAAACAAGGTTGGTGAGCTGCAGGAATATGATGTAGTGGCGATAACGGAGACCTGACTCAAAAAAGGTCAGGATTAGGTACTAAACATTCCTGGATACAAAGTGTTCAGGAAGTAGGGAAGGAAAGAAAGGAGGAGAGATGGCAGTATTGATTAAGGAGAATATTGCAGTGCTGGAGAGAGAGGATGTCCTGGAAAACTGGAGAATCTATTTGGTTAGTGTTAAGAAACAGTAGATTACACTACTAGATGTATTCTATAGCCCAACTAGTGGGAAGGATACAGAGGAGCAAATTTGCAGGGAAATTACAGAGAGGTGCAAGAACTATAGAGTAGTGATAATGGAGGACTTCAACGCTCCGAAGATAGACTGGAATAGTAATAGTGTAAAGGGCAAAGAGGGAGATGAATTTCTGAAGTGTGTTCAGGAGAACCTTCTTGATTAATATGTTTCTGGCTCAACGAGGAAGGAGGCATTGCTGGATCTAGTTCTGGGGAATAAAGTGGATCATGTGGAGCAAGTGTCAGTGGGGGAACATTTAGAGAACAGTGATCATAGTGTCATAAGGTTTAGATTAGTTATGGAAAGGGACAAAGAGCAATCTGGAGTAAAAATACTTAATTGGAGGGCAGCCAATTTCAGTGGGTTAAGAACGGATCTGGCACAGATAAATTGGAATCAAAGATTGGCAGGCAAAAATGTAATTGAATAATGAGCGGCCTTCAAAGAGGCGATGGTTCGTGTACAGCCTAGGTACATTCCCACAAGGGGGAAAGGTAGGGCAACCAAAGCCAGAGTTCCCTGGATGACGAAAGAGATAGAGAGTAAGATGAAGCCGAAAAAGGGGCCGTGTGACAGATGTCAGGTTGATAATACAACTGAGAACCAGGTTGAATATGGAAAGTACAGAGGGGAAATGAAAAAGGAAATAAGAGGAGCAGAGAGAGAGTATGAGAATAGACTAGTGGCTAACATATTCCAAACATCTTCTATTGGCATATAAATAGTAAACGGGTGGTAAGAGGAGGGGTACGGCCAATTAGGGACCAAAAAGGAAATCTACACATGGAGGCAGAGGGCATGGCTGAGGTGCTTAATGAGTACGTGGTATCTCTCTTTACCAAGGAAGAAGATGCTGCCAAAGTGGCAGTAAAAGAGGAGGTAGTTGAGATACTGGATGGGCTAAAAATTGATAAAGAGGAGGTACTAGAAAGGCTGACTGTACTTAAAAGTAGAGAAGTCACCTGGTCTGGATGGGATGTATCCTAGGTTCCTGAGGGAAGTAAGGGTAGAAATTGCATTCATAACAAGATTGATGAAATAATAGCCGAATTAATGGCACAAATAGAGATAAATGGATTTTATCTAGTAGCCATTACTGAGACGTGGTCGCAGAGTGACCAAGGTTGGAAACTAAATATTCCAGGGTACTTGACTTTTAGAAAAGATAGGCAAAATGGGAAAGGAGTTGGAGGGGGCTGGTGTGGTGGGGGGAGGGGGTGCGGTTGACGGGTAGCCCTGATAATAAAGCATGAGATAAAGGCAGTAGTGAGAAAGGATTTTAGCTCAGAAAATCAGGATGTAGAATCAGTATGGGTGGAGCTAAGAAATAATAAGGGGCAGAAAACACTGGTGGGAGTAGTATATAGCCTCCCTAACAGCAGTTATAGTGTTGAACAGAGTATAAATCAGGAAATTAGAGGAGCATGTAACAAGGGTAATGCAACATTGTGGGGGACTTTAATCTTCATATAGACTGGGCAAACCAAATTGGAAAAAGTAGTTGGATGACGAGTTCATGGAATACATTCGAGACAGTTTTCTAGAACAATATGTGGAGAAACCAACCAGGGAACAGGTTATTTTAAATTGAGTATTGTGTAATGAGGCAGGGTTAATTAGTAATCTTATAGTTAAGGAGCCTCTGGGCAGAGTGGTTATAATATGATAGAATTTCATATTGAGTTTGAGAGTGATGTAGTTAAGTCTGAAACGAGGGTCTTCAATTTAAACAAAGCCAATTACATAGGCGTGAGGGGCGAGTTGCCTAAGGTAGATTGGGAAATTTGATTAAAAAATATAATGGTAGATAAGCAATGGCGAATATTTAAAGAAATAATTCATAATTCTTAATGAATATACATTCCCTTGAGGAATAAAAACTCCACGGGAAAATTGGTCCAACCATGGCAATCCAGAGAAGTTAAGGACAGTATTAGATTAAAAGAAGAGGCTTACGATGTTGCCAAAAAGAGAAGTAAGCCCGAGGATTGGGAGGGTTTTGGAAATCAGCAAATGATGATCAAGAAATTGATGGAGAGGGAGAAAATAAAATATGAGAGTAAACTAGCGATAAAAACAGATTGTAAGAACTTCTACAAGTATGTAAAAAGGAAGAGATCAGCAAAATTAAACATGGGTCCCTTAGAGGCAGAGACAAGAGAAATTATAATGGGGAATAAGGAAATGGTAGAGACGTTAAACAAATATTTTGCATCTGTCTTCACAGTAGAAGACACCAAAAAAATCCCTGAAATAGTGGGGAACCAAGGGTTTAATGAGAGTGACCGACTTAAAGTAATTAATATTAGTAAAGATAAAGTACTGGAGAAATTAATGGGACGAAAAGCCAACAAATCCCCTGGGCCTGTTGACCGACATCCTAGGGTTTTAAAAGAGGTGGCTGCAGAGATAGTGGATGCATTAGTTTTGATCTTCCAGAATTCGCTAGATTCGACAACGGTGCCCGTGGATTGGAAGGTAGCAAATGTGACTCCGCTATTCAAGAAAGGAGGGAGAGAGAAAACAGGGAACTATAGGCCAGTTAGCCTGCAATCAGTGGTAGGGAAAATGCTAGAATCTATTATTAAGAATGTAGTAACGGGGCACTGAGAAAATCATAATATGACTAGGCAGAGTCAACATGGTTTTATGAAAGAGAAATTGTGTTTGACAAATTTATTAGAGTTTTTTGAGGGTGCAACTAGCAGGGTAGATAAGGGGGGAACCAGTAGATGTAGTATATTTGGATTTTCAAAAGGCATTCAATAAGGTGACACACAAGAAGTTGTTACACAAGATTAGGGCTCATGGGATTGGGGGTATTATATTAGCATGGATAGAGGATTGGTTAATGGACAGAAAACAGAGTAGGAATAAACAGGTCATTTTCAGCTTGGCAGGTTGTAACGAGTGGGGTGCTGCAAAGATCAGTGCTTGAGCCTCAGCTATTTACAATATATATCAATGACTTAGATAAGGGGACTGAGTGTAATGTATCCAAGTTTGTTAACGATACAAAGCTAGGTGGAAAATTAAGCTGTGAGGAGGACGCAAAGAGGCTGCAAAAGGATATGGACAGGTTAAGTGATTGGGCAAGAAAGTGGCAGATGGAGTATAATGTAGGGAAATGTGAAATTATCCACTTTGGTAGGAAGAATAGAAAAGCAGGATATTTTTTAAAAGGTGAGAGACTAAGAAATGTTGATATTCAGAGGGATTTGGCTGTCCTTGTACATGCATCACAGGAAGTTAACATGCAGGTACAGCAGGCAATTAGGAAAGCAAATGGTATGTTAGCCTTTATTGCAAGGGTATTGCTCCATATATGGTGTGAGTTTCCAGCTTGGGGGGGGGTGGGGGACATAAAAACCCAACGTCTTTTGAGCTAACAGCAGAGGAATCAACGAAGACCTCCCAACTGTCGAAAGAACACTTACCTGTCTGAAGACAGTATAGTTAGAGGGATAGATACTGTTCTCTGCAGCCAAGAGCGCGAGTCCCAAAGGCTGTGTTGCCTACCCGGTGCCAGGGTTAAGGACATCTCCTCAGGGCTGGAGAGAAACTTGGAGTGGGAGGGGGAGGATCCAGTTGTCGTGGTCCATGTAGGTACCAACGACATAGGTAGGACAAAGAAAGAGGTTCTGCTAAGGGAGTTTGAGCAGCTAGGACTAAATTAAAAAGCAGAACCACAAAGGTGATAATCTCCGGATTATTACCTGAGCCACGAGCAAATTGGCACAGGATAAATCAGAGCAGAGAGATGAATGCGTGGCTCAAAGATTGGTGTGCGAGAAGTGGGTTTCGATTCATGGGGCACTGGCACCAGTACTGGGGAAAGAGGGAGCTGTTCCGTTAGGACGGACTTCACCTGAACCATGCTGGGACCAGTGTTCTGGCAAACCGAATAACGAGGGCGGTAGAGAAGGCTTTAAACTAAATAGAGGTGGGGGAGGGCTCAGGTGGGGCGAAGTTTAGATTGATAAAGAGAAAAGACAGGAAGTAGTACAGGAAAGTGATGGGGGTAATGATAAACAGAGTGTGTCAGGAAGGGACAGAGCGTACAAACATAAGAGTGCACTAGCAAATGGGGCCGGGATAGGAAAGAATGGTAAAAAGACAAAATTAAAGGTTTTTTATCTGAATGCGCGCAGCATTCATAACAAGATAGATGAATTGACGGCAGAAATAGAAACAAATGGATATGATCTTGTGGCCATTAGAGAGACGTGGTTGCAAGGTGACCAAGGTTGGGAGCTAAATATTCAGGGTTATTTAACATTTCGGAAGGATAGAAAAAAGGTAAAGGTGGTGGGGTAGCTCTGATAATAAAGGATGAAATTGGTATAATAGTGAGAAATGATTTTGGCTCAGAAGATCAAGATGTCATATCAATTTGGGTGGAGGTAAGAAATAGCAAGGGAAAGAAATCACTGGTGGGAGTAGAAGATAGGCCCCCTAACAGTAGCTACACTGTAGGGCAAAATATTAATCAGGAAATAACGGGGGCTTGTAAAAAAGGTAATGCAATAACCATGGGCAATTTTAACTTTCACATAGATTGGACAAATCAAATTGGCAAAAATAGCCCTGAGGAGGAGTTCATAGAGTGTATTAGGGACTGTTTCTTAGACCAATACGTCGGGGAACCAACCAGGGAGCCGGCCATTTTGGATCTGGTAATGGGTAACAAAACAGGATTCATTAATGATCTCAAAGTAAAGAATCCCTTGGGAAGCAGTGATCATAACATGATAGAATTTCACATCCAGTTTGAGAGCAAGGGTCTTGGGTCTGAAACTATTGTATTAAACTTAAATAAGGGCAATTATAAAGGAACGAGGGCGGAATTGGCTGAAGTGGACTGGGTAAACAGATTTGATAGTACGATGGTGGATAAGCAGTGGCAAACATTTAAAAAGATATTTTATGACTCGCAACAAAAATATATCCCTGTGATGAGAAAAGACTCCACAAAAAGGGTGAACCAACCATGGCTAACTAATGAAGTAGAGGATGGTATCAGGTTAAAAGAAAAAGCATGCAACATGGCAAAGATTTCTGGTAAGCCCGAAGATTGGGAAA